>NC_136967.1:32152328-32298074 GCF_032717465.1 Coenobita brevimanus
GAAATGAAACAAGTGTTTACATTACATTAAGCTCAAGAAAAGAACTTAAATTTATTGATTACAAAATAAATTTAACGTTACAATTCAAAATCAAATTAATGAGATCGCACTCACTCACTCACACAAGAGCTAAATTCTTACGCCTAGGAAAAACACCTTAATTAAACTCTTAAACTAGGAAAACGAAAAGAAATACTGGTCAATGAATGCGGTGTATCACCCAAAGGAGGGTGGGAGCTTGGAGAACTGTAGTAGTGGAGTTTGGGTACTAGCTGACCTCTCACACTGCTGCACAGGACCTCTCTCCGTCACAGCAAACACTTGACTGAATAAGTCGTGGGAAAGAAAAGCGGAGCACTAGGCCGCATTTTTCTAATGGTCGAGTGAGCGAAACGTGCCCAAAACAAATCGCTCAGCAGAAGCGCTAATGTCTCACACAAAGACGATCACGTATGACAATGAAAAATTGATTTGACAAAGCTTCCGTCCGAATGAGCGGTTAACTGAACGATAAACTGGGATTCCACTTGAGTTCGCGGTTTCCCACAAAAGCCAATGTCACTAGCCGACTCGTGACATTACGCCCCATGAAAATCAAATCTTTTTTCCTTCAGAAAAAAAATTTCAATATGCATACATATATATCCTAGCTCAGTCACACAAGATTCACTCTGTGGTGTGTGTGCTATCCTGCTACAGGAGAAAGTTGCAGTCACCAGTGAGCGAAAAAACCTCGTATTTACGTTAATAAAAGCAAGCTTGAGGGAAAAACTCCGTGACGATGGTGAAAATCCTGTACTCAGGTCAAACTGAGCGAAAGTTCGCTACATTTACACTGACAACTAATTGTTGTGTAGCATGGTGTATGTAATACATGGTGTAGGTGTGACAGTTGTAGTGTAACTGTACCTACGTGTAAAATGACACAGTAAATAATAATATGGTGACGACGAAGGCAGAGGAGAAGAGGCGGCAGCGTGCGGCAGACGATCAGCTGGCCCGCACAGCAAAACTGCTACACCCATTGCTGTACCTGCAAAACCAATTAAGGTGGAGCATCAAAAATGTCAATGAGACAAAAATTTCATTACAATTACGCTCTCTGCCTAGCAATCAGTACATGCTACGAAAAGTACGCTCTAGCTGAAAAATACAAGTGACAGCCTAAGCTTCGTACATTCGAGGTCGCCATTAATTATAGCACACGATTAGTGTCGGCAAGTTGAGAATCCTTGTGCAAACTCGGGTCTTCCATAGCCTCGAACTGCACACGGGTCCTCAACCTGTGTCTTAACCTACAGTACTTATATTAGTATCGGGGAGCTGAGAATCCTTGTGCAAACTCGGGTTTTCCATAGCCTCGAGTCGCCTCTGCGGAGTTCTCTCTCGAACTTCCCCCTTAATCTACAGTACTTATATTAGTATCGGGGAGCTGAGAATGCTTGTGCAAACTCGGGTCTTCCATAGCCTCGAACTGCACACGGGTCCTCAACCTGTGTCTTAACCTACAGTACTTATATTAGTATCTGGGAGCTGAGAATCCTTGTGCAAACTCGGGTCTTCCATAGCCTCGAGTTGCCTCTGCGGAGTTCTCTCTCGAACTTCCCCCTTAACCTACAGTACTTATATTAGTATCGGGGAGCTGAGAATCCTTGTGCAAACTCGGGTCTTCCATAGCCTCGAGTCGCCTCTGCGGAGTTCTCTCTCGAACTTCCCCCTTAACCTACAGTACTTATATTAGTATCAGGGAGCTGAGAATCCTTGTGCAAACTCGGGTCTTCCATAGCCTCGAGTTGCCTCTGCGGAGTTCTCTCTCGAACTTCCCCCTTTACCTACGGTACATAATATGTATGTACAGGCCCTAGACATACTGTGTCCTGTGGGGCCAATGGGCGAGACGTCAGGTCTGCACCCACTTCACCACTACCCTGTCTCTCAACTGACTCAGAGATTACAGGTGTGGTTACGAACGGAACAGGAAGGACATATCCCTGATTAGTGGTGTTCCTTTGACACACACTGCAGGAACGGACAAAACTATCAATGTCTCGTCCCATCCCTGGCCAGAAAAAGTCAGCTCGGATACGGCCCTGGGTCTTCCTTTTGCCCATGTGACCTCCTGAGGCTGAACAATGACCCCATTGTAACACTGCTAGGAGGTACTTGGCGGGAACGACAAACTGCAGTCGAACCTCGCCCTCGGGTGTTCGTGACTCACGGTAGAGCCGTCCTTGTTTACAAAGGAACTTGGCTTGACCTCCCCGTGAATACTTAATCACTCGACCCTTTTGTTTGTTCCGCACGGCAGCAAGTGTCGGGTCAGAATGTTGTTCTTGTACAACAAGTTGGCTACACATCAGATCTTGCGGCGATTCAATGATCATTGGGGTGACACAGTCTGGAGCCTCAGCCATGGCTCGTGTTACCGCAGCAGCCGAAGTCTGAGTAGCGTCATATTCGGTGCAACTATCCTTGACACCATAAATGTTTCCTACTATGAGGTCAAATAAGGGTTCTGGCATGACAACTGCGAGTGTCGTACCAGTATAAAATGGAGATGCCACCTGGATACATGCCTCAGGGAAAAATCTCACTGATCCATCAATAAGGTTTGCATGGATCTGTTGACCTGTATACTGCTCAGGCCGAACTAAACTCTGCTTGACAGAGCAACCTGAGGAACCATTATCTCTCAGGACCTTCACAGGAATGCCTCCCACAAACCCTGGCTGAACAAGGAAGGTACTGTCACCTGTGGGAGGGCCTGTGGAGGAAGCAGCTAGCCACTCATGAGGCTGCTGAATTGATGCGGCAAACATTGTGCCTTGAGAATTATATTGGGAAGATGGAACATTGGCCATCTGTGGAGGGGGGTTCACTGTCACTACCCATACTGGTAGGGACTTGACCACCGTGCTGCTGCTGAGGAATGAAGGCTGCATTCGCTTCCTGCCTCTTTTGAGCTGGTGGTGAAAAAGTTTGTCCCGACGGTCGGTTGCGTGGCTGATACTGCTGCTGGTTAGGGTACTTGTTGTACCTCTTCCACTCAGGTTTCTGAGTGTTTTGCCCCTGGTCCTTCCACTGCGGTTTTGGACCTTGGCCATTGTTCTGAGAATGGCCTTGTTGGTGGGGTTCAGTCTGAAATTGGCTTCCCAGACTTATCAGCTTTTCTGCTGTTCCAGGTGTTTTGCTTACGAGTTTGATACCCGTATGCAGTAAAGAATGCGTCGGCCTTTTCTGCCATTTGGCTGGCATCTTTCACCTGGCAGATCTTAAGCTGTGCTATGAGCTCAGCAGGCCACGACCTCTCTAGCTGTGTACGCAGCATAAGGTCAATTATCCCCTCACGCGTGGAAGGAGTTTCATCTTTCTCCATCCATTCATTTAAGTAAGCAGTGAGACGATCAAGGAACTGAACAGCTGTCTCCTTGTCTTGGAGATGAGCTCGCATGAACTGAACTTCGGCGTCGTCTACTGTGAGACCATACGCCTTAATGAGTGCAGCTTTCATCATCTCATACGTGAGATTGTCTCAACGAATTCTGTGGAGAATATCGAGGGCAGGGCCCTCAAATAAACTAAGAAATTGGATCCGCTTAGCTGCCTCATCCAGTTGATACATGTCTGCCATGTCCTCAAAACGAGTTATGTACGGCTCGATTCGCTCGCTTTCCTTGTATGAAGGAAGCTTGATGCATGGGGTCGCCAGGACATGTGTAGGAAGAGCGCTAGTGGAGCTTGGATTAACTGCACCAGATGTGTCTGAAGCCAAGGAATCTCGCTTGAGCTTCAGCACTTCAAGTTCATGTTTTTCGCGTGCTTCTCGCTCGGCACGTTCATGTTCTCGTTCTCTGTCTCGTTGTTCACGCTCGTATTCGCGTTGTTCTCGCTCGTATTCACGCTGTTCTCGCTCGTGTTCGCGTTGAATCTTACGCTCTTCTCGGGCATCATTCTCGCACTGCTGGTCCATATTATGCCGTGAGAGTATGTACTCTTTAATTTCAGTTGGGTCTGTAAGACCCATTTCTTTGGCTTCCTGTAAAAATACAGTGGTAGCCATGTCGCTAATTTATTAAGTAAACCGAAACTGAGTACTGACTGCTTCGCAAACGAATGCTAATAAACAGAAGCAAAGAATACAGACACAAGCTAGTGGTGACCAGTCTTATCTAGTTAACTGGAAAAGAATGAAGCAAAAATGCAAATAACTGAGAAGACTCAATAATTAACACAATGGGTAGGGGGGCTACCCAGGAGCGAATAAAATCGTCTAGCGTTACCAAAAAATAAAGTACTAAATAAAGTTAAGTACTCTATGAATTAATAAAGCAAAAATTCACTTGCTAAATTAACGGTAAACACCAGTAAACTTGTGCCTATGAACTTTAATGATAAATACCTAAATATGAACGAGTGAGTATTATCTCGTGAATAGCCTTAGAGCTAGGAGTTAATATCCTGGAATGAGGTCGCCAATTGTCACGGGGTTTTTAAATATAAATGCTTATATTTATTTAAAAGATAATAATGTTCAACAATATTGAAGAGCAGGGACAATGATTGTCTTACTAAATCAAGCAACGATTACTTTACACTGACTTGCTTCGCACGATTCTCTAAGAACGAGAATTTATAAACTTTCTCAACAGTACACAGCAGAGACTAATTACTCACAAATGCTTATTATTAGTACTGTTAGCCTCTGGAGAAAGTTTCTTCACCCCTGACAATAAATAACTAATACTAATAACAGTATCAAGTTCTTGCTGATGCTTAACTCCTAGGAGGCACAACGGATTTTAAACTTAATACACAAGACTGGCCTAAGTACCAGTTATGAATAGCAAAACGTTTATGCAAGCTAGGAGCTATATGGAAAATAAGCTTAATTGTGGAGAAATGAAACAAGTGTTTACATTACATTAAGCTCAAGAAAAAGAACTGTTAAATTTATTGATTACAAAATAAATTTAACGTTACAATTCAAAATCAAATTAATGAGATCGCACTCACTCACTCACACAAGAGCTAAATTCTTACGCCTAGGAAAAACACCTTAATTAAACTCTTAAACTAGGAAAACGAAAAGAAATACTGGTCAATGAATGCGGTGTATCACCCAAAGGAGGGTGGGAGCTTGGAGAACTGTAGTAGTGGAGTTTGGGTACTAGCTGACCTCTCACACTGCTGCACAGGACCTCTCTCCGTCACAGCAAACACTTGACTGAATAAGTCGTGGGAAAGAAAAGCGGAGCACTAGGCCGCATTTTTCTAACGGTCGAGTGAGCGAAACGCGCCCAAAACAAATCGCTCAGCAGAAGCGCTAATGTCTCACACGAAGACGATCACGTATGACAATGAAAAATTGATTTGACAAAGCTTCCGTCCGAATGAGCGGTTAACTGAACGATAAACTGGGATTCCACTTGAGTTCGCGGTTTCCCACAAAAGCCAATGTCACTAGCCGACTCGTGACAGGTGTAGTGCAGTTTTGTGTAGTGCAGTGCAGCATAGTGCTGTGTAGTATGCTGCGGTGTAGTGAAGCGTCGTATATTGTAGTATGTGTAGTCTAGTGTAGTGGTCATTTTAGAAGTACCCTCACAAACCTGTCCTACCACCTCCTTCATGCCTGTTTTCATACCCATTCCCCGTTGCCAATGAAGCAAGGAAGAGAGCTTTTCAAAACAACCCCACCCCCCCTTCTCTCTCTCTCTCTCTCTCTCAAATATGTATTGCAGTTCAGACAAAATAAGAAAATGCAAATATGCCTAAAAAGAAGACCAGAAGGAAAGAGAGCATTTAAAAGTTGAAAGTTGTTATACAGTAGTGTGTGTGTGTGTGTGTGTGTGTGTGTGTGTGTGTGTGTGTGTGTGTGTGTGTGTGTGTGTATGTGTGTGTGTGTGTGTGTGTGTGTGTGTGTGTGTGAGTGTGTGTGTGTGTGTTCTGTCAAAGGTGAGCAAAGGGTAGACAGGAGGAATGTGTGTAGTAAGGCAAGGGATAGGCTGGAAGGCACAATGTACGCAAGAGCATTAAGAGTGTTCATCTATAGGCACTGGGTAAAGAGGTAAGTGGCAGGTTAGGAGGTAGTGAAGTCAACGGTAAGCAACAGGTAGATTGGCAAAGGGTAGGTTAGAGGGAGTGCGAGTGTGCATAGCCAGTCTGTTTTCACTTTACGGAACTGGCCACTATCACAACTTGACTATGTTATGATTGTATGAAATACATTACAAGAAGCAAGCTGTGAATGCTATAGCCAGTCTGTTTTCACTTTACGGAACTGGCCACTATCACAACTTGACTATGTTATGATTGTATGAAATACATTACAGGAAGCATTGGCTGTAAGGCAAGAATGAATCTCTTTGGTTACTAGCTAAATCGACCATTCAGTCTGAAAACTCAGCCTTTGGGGTTAGGGATTTTTGTAAGGTTAGAGTAAAAATGCTATAATGAGGCACGATGAAGGCACGATGCAGACAGGGGGTAGGAGGGAGGCAGTATGAGTGTGTACTGAGGCAGGATGAAGGCAGGCAGACAGACGGCAGGCAGGAGGCAGTGTGTATGTAGGCAGGCAGGGGGTGGGAAAGAGGCAGTGTGAGTGTGTAGTGATGCGAGGGGTCCCCAACCGTCCACCGCCGTTCAGCCATTGAGTGCAGCAGGCGCCCAAGTTTTTCCATAAACAAATGTGCCCCTGAACAAGAGCCCTTCACTGCTGGGGGCGTCACTCGTGTGGGATGAAGAAGAGGAGGGGGCTGGGGGATGAGTGGCAAAGGGAGAGTGAGTGGGGAAGGTCTGTATGAAGAGGGGTGAGTGAAGAGAAGGGGGGAATGTGCTGGGTGGAGTGAAAGTACTGAAGTGGGGCATGGAATGGGAGGGAAAAAAGTGTGTGGGGAGTTTCAGTGGGGAAAGAAATGTGGGAGCTGGAGTGAGCAGAGTTGGACGCTTGGTAGTTAAAAGAAAAAAAATGAGAAGTAGGGGGCTGGGGTGAGGGTAGAAAAGTGGAGGGGGAAAGGCATTAGTTGCGTGCTCGGGGACGGAAGCGAGTGGGTTGGAGTGAGCGGAGAGAACAGAGGGGGTTAGGGTTTGGGGGAAGAAGTAGGGGCAATGGAGCGAACAAAGTAGTGGAAAGGGGATAAGGGAGAGGGGAAAGACGTGGCAGGGGAAATGGAGACACAGAGGGGTGACTAAAGACGAGTGGGGGGGGAGGGGGAATTCGTTAAGATGGAGAAAGGAATGAAGACCTACTAGAGAAATGGAGGGGAAAATGATAAGAGGGTGAAGACAGATGGTAGGAAGGAAAAGAGGGAGGGCGGGCAGGAAGAACAGGATTGGACAGACAGTAATTTCAACATATACCACATCCAATTTCTGTCTGAATTATAGTTTCTTTCAAAATACAGTACAATATTTCATTTGACGAGAGTGACTACTGACTAATATCTGACACAAAAACTAAGGAGGGTGCAAAACAGTAGATGGGTTAATAAAAAATAAATGGTAACAATGCAGGTGATGTTGTCTGCGAGATGGAGTTTAAATTCCACAGGCCTGAAAGATGTGTAAATGTCTGTGTGACCCACTTCACGGGGTATGTTGTTGATAGTTCTCCCCCTGCCGCACTTTTTCCCCATTTGTGGATCCTATCTTATCCCATCTTTAAGAAAGCATAAAGGAGACAAGAATGATCATGACGACAAAATATAATAAAGATGAGGAATAAAGACTGAAATAAACAACAAGATGTGACTCAAGTCCGATTTTATGTAATGTTCTGGTTGTAATTATGATATGAAATTTATCATCTCTTTGATGACAGTCAGTGTCAACACAAAACACAGCTAAATAGAACTTAAAAACACCGAAAAGGCTATACATATTATGAATTCCGATTGCTTAAAATGCCATGCCATTACTTTCTTCTGAAAGCTGTACCTAAACTAAAACCATGGTTAATACCGCAAGTACTCTAGAAGACAACCGCAGTGTTGCTTGGTATAACTAAATAAGTCGCTAGAAATTCTTTCCCAACTGCTGTAGTTTTCTTTTTTTAAATATATGCGCGTTCGACCAACATTTTAAGTAATCCTTTACGTGCTTCGCCCTGTACGATTGATGGACCTAGTAGGATCTCTGGCTAACACCACAAAAACCCACAACAGTTCATATAAATATGATGTCGGTAACGAAACACAAGCTGACATCACTTAGTTGCAAAGACAGTGCAATCTTTAAGTTCCTGCTTTCAGGAGTTCATGGTGATAATCAAACACCCCTAAACACTTAATAATCTGTCTGTTTATGTATGTCGTCTTGAGGTGGTCTTGGGTAAGGAGTGCATATTTCACTGACGGTTGGAGTGGTTCCCTCGGTGGTATCCTCAATTCAGTAAGCTAAAGGGGGGGGGGTCCCAGCCACCCTTAAGCATAACCCGGGTAGCCCCCCTTGTTCCGGTAACCCCAAGGGGACACCCAGGGTTTCACCAAGACCGCCTGCGGTCTACGCTAACGGGCCGGAGACGCCGACTATCAAATAAGCCGACATCAAGGCCCGATCGGATTCCGCGTCCCCCTTACCCAATGTCCGGGTCCTTTGAAAATTCATCCCCATTTTTTACATACCCAAATGTGCCAGCGGCCGCCATTATAGATCTGGCGGTTGGGGACCTCTTGCCAAAACCCTTTCCTAGGCCTTAACTCATTCACCCCAGGGACGTCTTTTATATTTCATTTTGACGACTCCAGATTATATCATTCTGCTGAGATTTTTCGCCCATGAGATGTGACATATACAACGTTCATTAAACGCCTCCCCTATCGAGGTATTTCTTACTTTAAGTTAAATAAATGCGTCTCGTAGTAGGAATAAACTGGAAAATTCGTCATCGTAGTGAGGGGGTTAAGGATATTTTTTATATACCATAGGCAAAATGGTAAGAGGGCAGTTTATTCAGCCACGGGTTCAAGATGTTACTGTTTAAACTACCCAACTACCCAGGAAATGGTGGATTAATTGGGTTGGGGTTTGTGGTGTGAGGGATAGTGTGGATTGTGGTGTTGGGGTTGTGGTGGCCTGGGTGTGTGGTGAGTGTGGAGGTTGTGGTGGGGTGGGGGGTTAATGTAGAGGGGTTGAGGTGGCCGCACGTGTTCAGCACGGTCCTATTCACAGCTCCTACCCTACCCCCCTACACCTCCCTCGTTTTTTTTTACCTCCTTCCCTACTTACCTCCCTCCCTGTTTTTTTACCTCCTTCCTTCCCTCCCTACCCGCTCTCTGTTTTTTTTTTTTCTTATCTCAATTCTTCCCTCTCTACCTACTTGCTCCACTCCCCTCCCCCTCTTTTTTACCTTCTCTACTTTCCCCTTCCCCTCTCCCCATTTTTTAATCCCTTCCTTCCTTCCATCTCTCTCTCTCTCTCTCTCACCTTCTCCTCTCCTTTTCTTCCCTTCCCCTCTTCTTTATTCCCTTCCTCCTTTCCGTTTTCTCTTCCTATGTTTTTTAACTTTTTCTCTTCTTCCGTCTCATCTCCCTATTTTGAATCTCTCCTCTACTTCTCTCTACCCTCTTCCCTTTTCTCTCTCTTCCCTTTCCATCGTTTTTCCTCTTTTTTCCCTTCTCTCCTCTCTTCCTACCTTATCCTCCTCTCTTCCATTGTTCTTCCTTCTAGCTCTTAATCTCTCTCCTCTACATTTACGTCTCTTGTCTTGCATAGGTCTCTCAAGTCCTCCATTTACCCTTCCCCCCTCCTCTCTCTCTCTCTCTCTCTCTCTCTCTCTCTCTCTCTCCTCTTTTCTTATTTTTTTCCTTAAACTACTCTGCAATTCTTTTCTCTCCCTCTCCGAATGTGCTTTCCTCTTACCATTATCCGTCCATTTCTCTCCTTTCCTTCCCTTTACAATGTTTTACTCTCTCTCTCTCTCTCTCTCTCTCTCTCTCTCTCTCTCTCTCTCTCTCTTTCTGTCTCTCTCTCTCTCTCTCTCATTTTTCTTTTATTCTCAGTACTCTTGTTATCCTCCTGGCTTTAATCACCTTCCTTTCCTTCTCAAAGCAATAGTATTCATTCATTTCTGTCATCCCGCCAATTCATACCCCTCTTCTCAGTATTTCTTTCTTCTGCTTTTACTTATCTTCCTATATTGCTGTCTTCCTTTTCTTCTCTCACTCTATTTTCTTTCTCCACTGCACAGGTTCTTCCTTCTCTCAAATTTTACTTTTTCATTCGTCCTTCACTTCCCTCTCTCTCTCTCCATCTTCCTCTTTAAACTATTTCCTTCCCTCTTCATTCTTCTTTCACTTCCCCTCTACCTACATCTCTTTCTCTCTCTCTCTCTCTCTCTCTCTCTCTCTCTCTCTCTCTCTAACCCTTTCTCCCTTCCCCTTACAGCATTACCAGGGCTTATCCGGCGCACAACGCAACACCTCCCTTTTATAACGCCATTTCGCAATCCGATAACCATTATACGCTGGCGGCACGTCCACTTTCTTTCACAGCGGGTCATACGCCATACGCAGCTCCTCCTGTGGGCTGTGTGGAGATAAAGATGCGATAAGGGAGGCCTGATAACACTGATACGCCATTTACAGGTCATAATGAGGCCCTTAACCCTTTCAGCCGGAGGAAGGATAATTTTTCTATTAATCTAGCCATCCCAAGACGATTTCACTCAACCTTGTGTATCCTCATTCACCTTTTCGCTTCCATGATATTTTTTAATGAACAAAATTGTCTGGTAATTTCAAGAAAAGCTACAAAACTAAGTCATGTTGAGGTGGTTAATGATGCTAGAACACTGTGGTCTCTTTTAAGTTGAATATAAATCGCTTATTGGTAGCAAGAATAACGGAACAATTATTACGTCCTCGGAGTGAATGGGTTGAGATTTATGGATACAACTGGTTTACATCAATTTTTATGTCATTTATGTTGAGTATGCTGGTATTTGAATCGTTTAAATGACACGGAAGAGGGTAGTAAGGAGTAAGGAGCAAAATAAACCGCTTAGGAACTACTGTGAGGGAGATTCATTATGCAACGAGAATACGGGTCACGGTGTTGAATGTGTCCCCGTACTTGGTTAACGCGGTCACTGGCAATTACCAAGACACCTGGGCATGGAGAGACACCTTACTTAATCCAAGCATAAGGGTCGAAGTTCTGGCTACCCCGCCTTAATACTGCGGTCAGATGTTTTATTGCAGTCTTTGTCACCTGTTGAACAGATTTACTGAAACCTTGGCCTAACCTGAGCGTGCAGTACAGTACACTCTCTCCAACATGGCAGCTGTCTTAGACGCTTCATTATTAAGTTTGTTACCGCGCAAACCGTTGTGACTGAATCCAATTAACACTGAAATCGTCCTGTTGGTGGTAGTTTTGTGGCCGAGTCATGATCTCTGAAATGTTATGTGATGCCGTGTGATGTACGATGAACACGATTAAACGGGTACTTCAAGCTTCAAGAACTGGGATGCTGTAAATTTCTGCAGTTTCAGTATAGCTCTCCATATTCAAACTACCTGGATTAAGAGTTCAATTTTTTATGTAGCTAGTGCTGAAAATCTTATATAATTGGTCAGTCAGCCACAAATGCCCTGATTCAGGCAAAAACTTAATAATTTGCTTCAGGTTTACATCATTTCTCTTTACTCTGCACCAACTCTCACTACACTACCTCTGTACATGGACTTCAATCCTTTCTTTTCCCAGCACTCTGGACTCAATCGTTTATACTCCCACCGCTTGTGGTAATCGGCCATAAGAGGATCGGCGTGGCTTATAACACCCCTTGATCCTCTTTTGTTCAATCCCCGCAAAACAATCCTCCTCAAGCCTCCCTACCACCAAACGTATCTCCTATTCAGCCCTCGTGTTATTTACTACGAGGCCAGAAAATCAAAGGCTTGAATGATGAGTTGAATGGATGTAAGGCATTTTGAAATGGGCGCAGTCGATAACTCTGGTTTTATTGTTATCATAATTGTGCATATTACTCACCCCCATTTATTTCTGTGATTATGATGATGATAATGATGACTGATGATGATGATGATGATACGTGACTGGTGGTGATGATGATAATTATCAGTTAACACTATATACTGGGTATCAGGTCTTCCTTTAAATAATGTTTATTAAACCTATCTCATTAATATCCACGGCAACACGCTGTCAGGGCAACGAATTTTAACTCAGAATATGACATCAAAGTAACAGACACATAATACACATTTATATACAATGATTATAGAAAAAAAAAAAGCTTATATATGGGCATACGTGTGACTAATACTGGAGTGTTAAAGGTTGCGGTAACGTACAGTACTGTTGTCTTAGAGCTATGCCGGTAATAACTGATGCGGAAATATAAGCCTAGAATTTCCCCTTCCATGTGTAGAAGCCCGTGATTAGGCTACCGCAGACCAGAACATTACATTCCTTCAACCCGAGGAAGAGTAGCTTATTCTGACTAACATCAAGTGATTGTATTTAGATCAAGAGACCTCTCGGAGCAGAGGAATCAGAAACAATGTCCGCAATGCCCTTGTACCAGATGACGTACTTTGTATTTCATTCTGGCTAACATCAGGCGATTATATTTTGAGACCCATCGAGGTGTAGAGGTTACGTGTAGGTAACTGGCCTTTTCTCTGGTGGTATTACATGATGATTGCTTATCGTATCATAATCTGGGGGATATCTGGGTGCTTTCATTGACAGTCAGGGTGGGAAGGCTCTAGACACAGGAACGGGTATACTGTACACAAACGCAGCACAAACTACCTTCTACGTACTCGGTGAAATGGACTATCTGAGTGATTCGCGCGTTAACCCCTTCAGTACTATGACGATCTGTTTTTACTTAATCATGACACCATCAGGTAATTCAATTCAGCTTAGAAAGACTTCTCTTTACTTGATCCGCAGGCTATACAGTATCTAACCAGGACAATTCGAAAATTATCTCCTATGCTGAATAAAATCGTCTGTAGATGACAAGAATAATACAGAATAAGACGCTATCGTACTGAAGGTTTTGTTTGTACCGGTAATAACAATTTAGTTTTATTACTGACGTGGAAACAGCAAACGTTTTTCCATAAATTGTAGCGTGCCAGTGGTTCGGTAATACTCATTTCGCTTGCTGCAGCACGGCCATCTATACCTGTAGTAAACAATGACTATTATTAAAAGAAAAAGTAAAGACGCAGGTTTACCCACTACTACTACTACTACTGCTATTATTATAATTATTATTATCACTAGTATTATTATAGTAAAAGTGGAAGTAGCAGTACTGTAGAATGTGGATGAACAAAATAGTATGATGATGATGATGATGATTATTAAAGTAAAAGTGGAAGTAGTAGTGATGTAGAAAGTGGATGAACAAAGTAGTGGATATTATTATTATTATTATTATTATTATTATCTTTATTACTATTTTATCATCATCATTAGTAGTAGTAGTAGCAGTAGTACCAGTAGTAATGGCAGCAGCAGTACTGAAGAGGAGGAATAGTCAAAATACTAGAAGGTAAAAAGGAAAAAAATAGTCGCACAGGTTTTTCTCCCCCAGCCAAACCTTCTCACTCTCCCTTTCATCGCAGCTTCCCTCTTCCAGAAAAATAGCCACTTTTTTACCCTTTTTTTCACCCTTTTCTCAGCCAGTTCCCACGATTTTGGAAGCCTATCGATTTTATTCACAGGTGTTCTTCGATATTCCTTGTTCCTGTCTTTTTTCCCTTCCCTTTTATCGGTTTTTATATAATCTCCCTCTTTATATCAGTGTCCCCTCTTTTTTCCAAACTCCATTTTCTTTCCATATCTCTGTTTTATATGCGTTAATCAATTTCTACTTCCTTATTTACTTTGGTCTTTATTTCACCTATCCTTGCATTTCCATACACTGTTATTTCCACTTTTTCCCATTTTCTTCTTTATTTACCACTTCTCCGAAAAATGCTCAGATTTAACTTCATGTCCTTATTTCTCCCCCCATTTCACAGGCTTCCTACTCCCACTGTTTTCATATCCTCTATTCTTTCCTTTTTCTTCATTTCTTATTTCTCTTCTCTCCCCTTTCCCTCCCTCACAGGTGCCCCTTCATTCTCCCCCCCCCCTCTTCCCTCCACAGGTCTCTCTCTCCTTACATTCTATCGTTTTGGGGGGATGTGTGTCACTTGAGTTTCCCACGAACGGGCAATGGGGAAGGGTTGTGTGTGTGTGTGTGTGTGTGTGTGTGTGTGTGTGTGTGTGTGTGTGTGTGTGTGTGAAAAGACGGGAAAGCTCTCAGTACGGTAAATGGGAAACTGGACCTGCTAGTGTTCCGTTTTAACATATATATCACCTCGGCCAAAGGAGGAAAATTCAGCTTATGGGAAACACGACAATCCTCAGCCTCCGAACTTCACATGTGTATTATTCATGGAGTAAAAAAAATGAAATAAAAAATAAAAGGCGGGTCGGTAGCCAAGTGGAATTAAGGATAAGGTAGTAGAGTATACAGGGTGAAGTCCCAGTGGTTAGTGAGATATACTGTGAGAGAGATGTATGTCCTGTAACCTAGGAAGTAGTGGTAGTAGTAGCAGCAGCAGTAGTAGTAGTAGTGTAGTAGTAGTAATTAATAAATAATAATAATAATAATAATAATAATAATAATAATAACAACAACAACAACACCAACAACAACAACTATCAAACAGTACTGCAAAAGGCTGTTGAAACTGTATTATTTGTAAGGTTAAAATTTGGGTACTGTGTGGTTATGTCTTGGACACTGCAATATATACTGTACAAGTGGGTATTCAAAATGGTCACCTGCAACCTTTCAGACATACCCCGACTCGAGCAATCATGGAACGTGTAACCAAAAGAAGAACCACAAGCACATTTACTCATCTAGTAGCTTCATATATGTGGTTAAATGGCGTTTCCCTGTTGTGCATACAGTGTCTATCATGTGAACCCTAAAATAAAAATCTTGAGAGTTCCAGCGGTTGTGGTTGTTTCTAGTAATGTCCGGGATAAAAGTTCGTCTTCCATTCATCTGTGTCTATTGCACACATCTCTGTCGCTTGCCTTCTTGGCGCATCGTAACTATGAGTATCACTTATGGGCACAGAAACAAACCAAGTTTCTCTCAGCTTAGGAATATTAGCCAGCAGAGGAAGCGACAAGAAGAGGAGGTAAATTAGGCGAAGATTTCTATCCGTCTGTATATCTCATCGGTTAGTAAATCGTCATAATCACTGGGAACTGACCCCATATTCATGTAACATTTCTGGCTGAGTACTTACTACAGAAAGCAGTATATACCTAAACTCATGGCATGGGACAGCATTGAATCTTTTTCTCCGTGGAAGAGGTGCTAGTAGGTCTCCTGTGCCACTATGAATATGGTCTATAACGCTGCGTCACACTGTACAGAATATGATGAACGGTGGTGTCGCGAGAAGATAGGTCGTTGCTGAGTAAGGACAAAAATATCTGTAGGTAGGTACTTTTGTCTGGGCCACTCCTTGCAAGATGCTGAGTTAGGCATAGATAGATTTATCAAACATGTCAATAATAGAACAACGCTGAACGCAAAGCAGGCTGCAGCTCTGATATCCTACTGAATTAACACCTGAATTATTTTGACACCAACTGAAACCTATAATACATCAGAAAGCAACAAATATCACTTGTACTGATGAGAGTCGTGCTGTTTCCCCTCTTCTCTCTCTCTCTCTCTCTCTCTCTCTCTCTCTGTCTCTCTGCCATATGGCGCGGCACAAACAAGTGATGGAATGCTCACAATTGCCTGGTTCGGGAATGCCGTGGGAAGGTTGGGCTCGGAGGTGTTGGGTTAAGTTCAACACGACCCCACTGACAACACCTAACCTGACTAAATAACCTAAACTAACCTATTCTAAATCGAATTCCTATTTAACGTAAACTAAATATCTTCATTCAAATGCCTATCTAAATAACCTAAAGTATCATAAGTTCGTATCACAGCCTAAACCACCCTACCCTAGGCTAACTAAACCGTAAAAAGTAATGTAACCTGACCTAACCTAAACTAACCTAAATTTCCATACCCTACCCTGCTCTAAGCTCACGCATCCTACACCCTAACATAAATTACACTCTGCTGATTTTAATGAGGAGTATAATTGCCGTCTTTCCACCTTAAATACTGAAATGTAACAGTACATTAACACTAGATTACGGTACTAGACACGAAGGAATGCTGTGGGATGGATGTAGAGCTATAGTATTGTCTTGTTCTTCCAATGAACTACTGAAAATAAACTGCAAAAGGACCAATACCTCCGCCAAGTTACAACAAAAAAACTAACCTAACTAAATCTAGCCTAACCTAATCTAACCATCTTTCCTACCCTGAACAAAGTAATCCTACGCTAGCCTCCTTTCAGAAAAAAAAAAAAAAAAAATATCGGGACTAATTTGGATATCAGTATCTCTAAGAATCTACGCTCTTGCCATCCACTGCCAGACGCCAAAAAGTGACAAAAAGATCTCAAGAAATTCCTCTCCCCCCTAAAAAACGACCCTTCCTCCCACGACAACTCTCTCCACTCCAAATCCCCTTCGTTCATATGATCAACTTATTTTCTTCGTCTACTTCTTCATCTTCCAAACACCAATATTTACCTTTGTTATACTCTGGACTAATCTTGGGTTATGCAAAGTTATCATCATCATCATTATCTTTCTTATCCTTTTTTCGTCTAAAGATGGAGTCAGCCAGGATCCAGAAAAACGGAAGCATAACGTATGCAATCAGGAGAAGAATCAACAGCAAGCCAGTGAAATATGCCAATCATCGATACAATAAACAAGTCACTCCCATTTCCTTCCCTCCACCCATAACACCCCCCTCCCACACGTATGCACGCGCACAAGCACTTATACACATACAACCTCCCCTCTCCCCTTCTCTCTCTCTCTCTCTCTCTCTCACACACACACACACACACACACATACACAGACGCTAAATTAAGATACAAAGCGTACAATTACATAAGAAGCAACATAATTAACATTTGTAATTAACCCTTCCGCTGCTAGACCCACGTACTCATTCGTTAAAATTCGTAATAGGTGAAAATGTATGAACCTGTGCTTAACGCTAAATTACGACGCAAAGCGCCAAGGAAAACAAAAACAAAAACATCAGGGGTAACATTTTAACACTCATAATCAAACCTTTCGTTGCTAGACTCACTATCCATGTTATTCAAGCTAATATTGCACGACTTTTACTACCTAGGATAAATTCTGGTGTTTCAAAGTTAAATGCTATCGAGATCTTACAGTATCGACTTGGTCTTTCACTACAAGCGTATTGGGTATTCATTCATGCTGACATCAATCGATTGTGTTCTGCTGAGAGAATTACTATGGTTCTTCACCTTAGCTTGGTCCAGATTTTCGTCCTTTTGTAGTTGATTTCACTTATGTCAGTGGAGGATGACAATACTGCAGCTCTGTATCCTTTCCACAACACCTCTTCGTGACTAGCATCATAATCCATTGCTAATCTAATGTTAAAACTTAGCACTGAAGACGGAGAGATGGCAATTATAGGCCAAGTTAAAACAAAAAGAGTAAAGCACTAATATGGTCAACACAGCCCAGTTATAATTCATAGCAGTTCTTAAATCATCCTATAACTCAATTCTTACAATGCATAGCAATGCCACATCACCATATCCATTATGCTTCAGCCACAGGACGATTTGTATTCTTGCTGCAACCAGACAAATTCATTCATATTAGGAGAACAACGTAGTAATGAAGAGGTTAACGGAGGCTATACAGAACCATCATTAATTCCTTTCGTTCGCAAAACTTGGTCAAAATAAATTCGCTTGTTGGCAGCAAGTATAATATCCAAAGATGTCTTCGGATGGAAAATGTCAGTGATAAACCCTTGGCAAAAATTTCCCTCATTTTCATATTACCGAAATTAACCAACCGGCTAAGAGCGCTGCTGAAGGGGTAATTTTCTTGTGCCGAAATTAACCAACTCACTAAGAACGTTCCTGAAGGAGTAATTTCTAGTGTCCAAACTGGCCAGCTCACTAAGACCGCTGCTGAAGGGGAAATCTTCTAGTGGCGAAATTAACCATCTGGCTAAGGACACTCTTGACGGGATAATTTTTTAGTGCCCAAATCAGCCAGCTCGCTAAGAACGCTCCTGAAGGGGTAATTAGAGAGGAAGAAACACCAACACAGAATACAGATTAAAGCAAGTACCCCATAAAAGCAGTAAGAGTCAATCACATTTGATCCCCTTAGAGGCGTTGGGAATCAAGGCTAGGCTGTCGTAATCCAGTGCATTTTAAGGTAAAGAACCAGCCAACTTCATGGCATTATATACTGTATAGAAAAACTTCCAGTCATCTCTCAGGGATCGAACATATGGATGGCCGTCACTCCAACTGAGGCGCTATAACCACTAGACCACCAGGCGCCCTAGAGAAACATGTGGTCATTTCCGAAACGTCCAATTAACCTGGTGCATGTGAGAGGTGCCCATTATACCCCCTCGTAGCAACACAAAAGAGTGATTATTCCGCGATCAAGCTGCTGACTGACGGCTGCCTGGTGATTGGCTGCCCCCTCAACGTCTCGGCCAATTGGAGGCAGGGGCTGGGGACGGGAGTGTTTTCGGTTCGGCCAGCAAACTCTTCCATTAAAAAAAAAAAAAAAAAAAAAAAAAAAATCCAGGGACCACATCCATAAACCATCTTAGCCAATTTTAACGATGAACACTACACAGAAGCTAAACCTTAACACTTGTGTAATTCAAGTTATTATTCACTATTTTGGTTATGACAAGCTCTTTAAAAAACTCGAGTTATTTTCATAAAGGATTTTAGCAAATATATACCACGGACAAGCTCCATGGCAGTTAAGTATTAGGATGAATGAGTTACACTATGTATTTTTCACGTTATTTGTCGCTTTGATTTACATGCTAAGAAGCTGTATGAGTTGTCAAAAAACAAGGGATCTACCTAACTTTAAGCTCAAGAAAGTTTATAAATATGTCCCTTTAACACTCATGCTCGTAGGACTCGCTCTCAGCTGAATAAAATCGTGTAGCGTTAACAGGAATAGAATACTAGAAATGATCCGACTATGACAAGTTTAATGGCACCAATATGAATACTCAGGCATTTAATCCTCTCGCGTCAGCTGGACCAGAATGCTAGAGTTGTCCCGACCAACAGAGAGTTACCGGTAACTGCCCTTTTGACTGGAGTGACATACGTATGTTAAATAATTACTGCAAAGATGGCGATAAGAGATAAAGCTGACTGTTATCACGACATCTGGCAGTCCAACCCCAACAGCCAACCAAATACCGTGAAGCCCAGACGTCACATATTATAATGGCCTCCAGTTTAAAATTCAATTATTAATATATGATAAAAAATGGGGAAGTCTGACAGGCCGCGCCCCTCCGACCAGGAAGAAAAAAAGTATAAAAAATAAGACCAAAAATCGGGAGAACATCTGCCCCTACGGTGTTGCCATATAAAGGTCGGTGAATTATGGGCTCCCCTGACCTACATCTTTACTCCCTATTGTTATCTAAGCCAGCCTCTCTCTGCGTGATAACGACACTCAGCCATGCTAAAACTCAACGTATTAACAGTCAAAGGGATTTGGTATTTTAGGACATTAGCTAGTTATTTTCATGTAACTGATATGAGTGTATCAATATATTCCAAGTATTAGGTATGCTAGGCTATTAATATATTTCAATTATTAGGTATGACAGACTTAACTCAAGTCAGGTAATAGGTATGAGAGTATTAATATGCTCAAGTATTATACTTAATATATTTCAAGCACTGGATAAGAGTAGTAAGATATTTCAGGTATTAAGTAATAATATACTCCAAGCATTAGGTATGGTCTAGTGAAATCCATTGTAGAGAGGTCATTCTGTATATATATATATATATATATATATATATATATATATATATATATATATATATATATATATACCAAATCATACGTGCTCCCTACGTGTCAACAAGTGGGTTGGTGGAGGATTAGTGCCCCTCCCCATAAAACAAATAACTCAAAAGTCAAATGGCCACCCCTTACGGGATTGTGGCGTCTGGCAATAGATAGATAGATAGATTAGGTATGGGCCTATTAAGAAATTTCAGGAACAATAACATGGCGTACCAGTATCAATAATATATACTCGTTTATATATATATATTGTTACATAGCCTATGATTTCATCATCCTTTGTGTAATTTTAACGCACAGTTGCTGCATGTTTGATCACGAGCGTGTTCTGCCTCAGTCCCCCCCTTCTACCGTTATAGTAGAGTAAGTCGTCCTTTCTGTTATTCAGTGCGGGATTGTCGACCGTTTGTCCCCATCGCTTCATTTGCGCGTCCCTCTTACAAGTTGTGTCAGGCTCTGCCGGCCCCTATATAATGAGCTCAGTCTCTGCATCATTGCCACTTAGATCTGCTCCTCACTTTGTTCACATCTCTCCTCCCCTATACAGATATTATTATTGTGAGTGCTCAAGAAATCTCCAACCATCTAGCAGCTGTGTGTAATTTGAGTATTACTGTTATTGCATTTTTTCTTGTACTGTATAGCATAAGTTTAATTTGTAGGCTTAGTGAAGTTTTTGTAATTCATGTATGGATCTTTATGTCAGACATTTTTGATAATAGTTTGTATCTGTAATAATTTATCTGGCATTCACTGAGTATTATCTGGTATCTCATTTTATCAGGGCTGACTTAGATAAATTTACTTTTGCTAACTTCGTGTTAATAGAGGCTATTGCAGTTAACCATATATTTAACCTGTTTATTTGCCATTACATTATCCTTATGAGTTCTGAATGTTTTGTTGTTAGTTTGTGCATTAAACTTTAACTTGTAATTTTACCTAACTCTTTTGTTTTGAACCTGGAACTTTACGGGACAGTAGTGACTCTTCGTATTCTCACTTAAAGTGTACATTATCTTTCTCTGTTCCGTAACATAAATTTGGCGACCTCTCATCAGGATATTCAGGATATTATCATAAGGATATTGTTTGATATTTTGTGACTGTGATATATTCATGATGGCTACTATTACTACACTTGATGAAGCCAAAGATTTTTTGTCAAATGTGCAAACAGTGTGTGATATAGAAAACAGAACAAAGAATGAACTTAAGCTTGTTGCTCAACAATTGGGAATTGCAGTTCACTCTCATCATTCTAAAGATCAAATTGTTGGCATGATTAATAAAAGCTTGTTTAATGTAACTCCTCCAAATGAGCAAACGCAGATTGAATTAGCTAAGTTACAGCTAGCTCTGCAGGAGGCTAAGGCTAAGGAGGCGGAGTCTCGTGTTAAGGAAGCAAATGCTCGTATTGAAGAGGCACAGGTACAGGCTCAGGCACAAATTGAACTTGCCAGGATTCAGGCAGACCATGAGTATCGCATGAAACAAGGTGGAACTGGATCATCTAGCTCTGATGATTTTGATGTGGCTAAAAATGTTAAACTTGTCCCTCCTTTTAATGAATCTGATTTAACAAAGTATTTTCAGTTGTTTGAGAGGGTAGCTACAGGTTTTAATTGGCCTAAGGAGTATTGGCCAGTACTCCTTCAAACTGTTCTCACCGGTAAAGCTCAAGTAACTTATGCATCCTTGCCTCAGGATCAGTCTGATAATTATGATGTAGTTAAGAGCTTGATTCTTAAGGCCTATGAGCTTGTTCCTGAAGCCTATAGAGTAAAATTTAGGACAACTTACAAGCAAGATAAGCAATCCCATGTTGAGTATGCAAAAATCAAAGAAGATCTGTTAGAGCAGTGGTTAAATTCTAAGAATGTGGATTCTGATTTTGGTAAATTTAAGCAGATGATTTTGCTGGAGGATTTCAAAAGGTGTATTTATAAAGATGTAAGCCTATATCTTGATGAGAAAAGAATAGATAATTTGTCTGATGCTGCAGTTTTAGCTGATGAGTATGTTCTCACTCACAAGAGATATTCTAGAGAAAAAGGGAAAGCTGAGAGTAAGTACGTTGCCTCTACTCAGAGTACAGGTAACAGGAAAGAGAATAAGGATGATGTTTCTCAGGAAGTAAATACCAGCTTCACCTCTAGATTTCAGAAAAGTAAATGTACTTATTGTAGTAAGCTTGGTCATACTACGGAGAGATGTTTCAGGAGACAGCGTGATGTGAACAAAAAGGAGTCTTTAAATATTCAGTCAATTGGTCTAGTGTCCACTCTTGAGAGTTCCCAGAATTCTTTAACTGAGTTAACTGAACCTGCTTTGAGGGGTAACTTAAATTCTCATGATGGAGCTCCTCTTTTGAGCAGTAACGTGGGTGACACTCTCAAGAGTTCATGTGCTAATTTCCTGTCTGATGGTTTTGTCAGTCCTCTGGACAGTAATGACAGGAAATCAGTTAAAATATATCGTGATACAGGTGCTTGCCAATCCCTTATGCTGACCAGTGTTCTAGGCTCTAATGTTAATTCCTCTGATGAAACTGTAATCTTACAAGGTGTAGGGAATAATTACTTCTCTGTCCCTCTGTGCAGAGTGAATTTAGAGTCTGGTTTTGTTAATGGTTCCGTTATGGTTGGGTTGGTTGAGACACTCCCAATGTCAGGTGTAACTTTCTTACTTGGAAATGATATTGGTGGAAGTCAAGTGTGTCCAGCTCCTCAGTTGTCTAGTGAGCCAGTGGCTGCGTCCCAGGATTGTGATGTCCCTGATGTGTTCCCTGCATGTGCTGTCACTAGGGCTAAGTCTAAAGTTACTGGTGATTTAGAGGATAATGATGATGATGATGTTATCCTAGCTGACACTTTTCTTGCTAATTTGGACCACTCACCAGATGAGGCAGTACCCCGTAGTGTTGATAATTTGTCTCGTCAAGAGTTGGTTGAGTTGCAGGTTGCTGACCCTGAGTTGAAAGGTCTAGCTAACTCTGCTTACAGTGAAGAAGAGTCAGCCGGTGCTTCTACTTGTTATTATGTAAAGTCAGAAGTACTTATGAGGAAGTGGAGACCCCCAACAGCATCAGCCGACTGTGAATGGGAGGTTGTACATGAAGTTGTCATCCCTCGTGTTTGTAGGCAGGATATCATTAGAGTGGCTCATGATTCCAGTTTGGCAGGACACCTTGGAGTGAGGAAGACTGTGGCACGCATTTTGAAACACTTCTACTGGCCAGGTATCTTCAGGGATGTTTCCTGGTATTGTAAGTCTTGTCACACCTGTCAAGTTGTGGGGAAGTGTAATCAGACCGAAAAGGTTGCACCTCTAGTTCCCATTCCTCCTTTTGAGGCGCCTTTCACCCGTGTGTTGGTGGATATTGTGGGCCCTCTTCCTAAGACTTCTTCAGGATTTTCTTATGTGTTGACCCTGATTGATATGGCTACTCGTTATCCTGAAGCCATTCCACTTAGAAATATCTCAGCAAAGAACGTGGTTAAGGAAATGCTAGGGTTCTTCACAAAGTTTGGTCTGCCCAAGGAGGTACAGTCAGACCGAGGAAGTAATTTCATGTCAAATGTTTTCAAGCAGTCTTTGAAAGAGTTGGGCATCTCCCAGATCACGTCTTCAGCTTACCATCCCCAGACCCAAGGAGCGTTGGAGAGATACCATCAAACACTCAAATCGATGCTCAAGAAATACTGTTTGGAACATCAGAAAGACTGGGATAAAGGTCTTCCATTCGTTGTGTTTGCTGCAAGAGAATCTCCAAATGAATCACTGGGCTTCTCACCTTTTGAACTACTGTTTGGCCATGAAGTAAGAGGACCCCTTAAGCTACTCAAGGAATGCTGGCTGTCGGAGGAAGATGACGTCAACCTGCTGGAGTATGTGATGAATTTCAAAGAACGGCTGTCCACTGCTTTACAGCTGGCGAGAGAGAATTTAGGAGCTGCTCAGGAGAAGATGAAGACTTGGTATGATAAGAAGTCCAGGTTACGCCACTTTCAGCCAGGAGATCAGGTTTTGATTCTGTTACCAGTTCATGGGCAACCTCTTCAAGCCAAGTTTAGTGGCCCTTATTTCGTGGAGAAGAAACTCAGTGATGTCAACTATGTCATCGCCACACCAGATCGTAGAAAGAGCAAGCAACTATGTCACATCAACATGCTAAAGTTATATCACAGGCGGGACGAAAATAATCCAGTCTGCACTGTAGCTGTTCCACCCGAGTCTGCAAGTGAAGCTCTCCCATGCAGTATGAGCCTGAGTGATAGTTTGGGGAAGAATCCTGATATCATGAATGATCTCCAGACTAAGCTTTCTCATCTACCACCCAAGGAAAGGCAGGAGTTTTCGGCATTACTGCAGGAGTACCCGCAAGTGTTCCGTGCCACTCCAGGAAGAACCACTGTGTTGATGCATGATGTCGATGTTGGAGACGCAAAGCCAATTAAATTGCCTCCTTACCGTGTGAACCCAGTGAAAGTTCCTCTCATCCAGAAGGAGCTTGGCTACCTGTTGGACCACAAGATGATTGAGCCCTGTCAGAGCGAGTGGAGTTCTCCTGTCACTCTGGTCCCTAAGCCAGGTGGGTCACAGCGGCTTTGCATCGACTACAGACGTGTTAATCAGATAACCAAAACAGACACTTACCCTCTCCCTCGTGTGGAAGATTGCATAGACAAGATCGGAAAGGCTAGGTACATAAGTAAGTTTGATTTGTTAAAGGGATACTGGCAAGTACCTATGACTGAACGTGCTAGGGAGATCTCATGTTTTGTAACATTAGGAAAGGCTTTTGCATGTTCAGTAATGCCGTATGGTATGAAGAATGCACCAGCCACATTTCAGAAGCTCATGAATGTTGTAACAGAGGGTTTGGCAGGGTGTGTTGTTTATATTGATGATGTATTAATCTTCAGTGACAACTGGAAAGATCACCTATGCCATGTCAGTAATTTTCTTGACCGTTTAGTACATGCTAATCTTGTAGCTAATTTATCAAAGTGTGAGTTTGGTCAAGCTGAAGTTCAGTACCTTGGGTATGTAATTGGTGATGGACATGTTGCACCACCAGGAGCTAAGGTTCAGGTTATAAGTGATCTTCCCAGACCTAAAAGTAGGAAAGAGCTACAAAGATTTTTGGGAATGGTAGGTTATTACAGGAGATTTGTTCTTAACTTTTCTATTCTTGTATCACCACTTACAGACCTACTGAAAAAGGGAGTTGAATTTGTCTGGACCGATAACTGTGAATCCTCTTTCAACAAACTTAAAGCTATTCTATTAAGTCAGCCAGTGCTCGCTACTCCAAATTTTGCTAAGCCTTTTAAGATGGCTGTTGATGCAAGTGATACAGGAGCTGGGGCTGTTTTGCTGCAAGAGGATGATCAGGGTATTGAACATCCTGTATCTTATTACAGTAAGAAGTTCACTCCACCTCAAAAGAACTACTCAACTATTGAGAAAGAGCTTTTGGCCTTGATTTTGGGTTTACAGCATTTTTCATTTTATTTGTGTTCTGGTTTTGACCCCATAGTCATTTATACCGATCATAACCCACTGAAATTCCTTAGTAAGTTTAAAGATAAAAATCAGAGATTGACAAGATGGAGTCTACTTCTTCAGGAGTATTCATTAGACATACAACATGTCAAGGGGAAAGAAAATGTTATTGCAGATTGCTTATCCAGACTTTAGACAGATTGTTTTAGAGTAATAAGAAATTTCCTTTGTAAATTTCTTTTTTCTTTGTGGGGAGGTGTTACATAGCCTATGATTTCATCATCCTTTGTGTAATTTTAACGCACAGTTGCTGCATGTTTGATCACGAGCGTGTTCTGCCTCAGTCCCCCCCTTCTACCGTTATAGTAGAGTAAGTCGTCCTTTCTGTTATTCAGTGCGGGATTGTCGACCGTTTGTCCCCATCGCTTCATTTGCGCGTCCCTCTTACAAGTTGTGTCAGGTTCTGCCGGCCCCTATATAATGAGCTCAGTCTCTGCATCATTGCCACTTAGATCTGCTCCTCACTTTGTTCACATCTCTGTCCTCCCTTATACAGATATTATTATTGTGAGTGCTCAAGAAAACTCCAACCATCTAGCAGCTGTGTGTAATTTGAGTATTACTGTTATTGCATTTTTTCTTGTACTGTATAGCATAAGTTTAATTTGTAGGCTTAGTGAAGTTTTTGTAATTCATGTATGGATCTTTATGTCAGTCATTTTTGATAATAGTTTGTATCTGTAATAATTTATCTGGCATTCACTGAGTATTATCTGGTATCTCATTTTATCAGGGCTGACTTAGATAAATTTACTCTTGCTAACTTCGTGTTAATAGAGGCTATTGCAGTTAACCATATATTTAACCTGTTTATTTGCCATTACATTATCCTTATGAGTTCTGAATGTTTTGTTGTTAGTTTGTGCATTAAACTTTAACTTGTAATTTTACCTAACTCTTTTGTTTTGAACCTGGAACTTTACGGGACAGTAGTGACTCTTCGTATTCTCACTAAAAGTGTACATTATCTTTCTCTGTTCCGTAACAATATATATATATATATATATATATATATATATATATATATATATATATATATATATATATATATATATATATATATATATATATATATATATATATATACTGTATATCTCATCGAAGTGAATAAATGAAACCAGGTTCATGCAAAATACACAGCAGGGCAAGTGTTCATAAAGAAATAAATAAATACCACATTTCAGAAGACTATCAGTATTATACCTGCAGAGTTGAGAGAGAGAGAGAGAGAGAGAGAGAGAGATTCCTCAAACTACTGCACAATGCACGCCAGCAAAACTGTATGAAAATAAAATATGAGCTAAACTCAAAAGTCGTAAAATATAAGATAAACAAAATAGTGACAGACGCACCGCCCATACATCACAAGGGCACAACATTAAAACTGGGTGTAAATTTCGATCGATTGTAAAAACGTAAAACCCGATTCATAAATTTTTGAGATAGTGACTGTTGTGGAATGTGTTGGTGACCCCCTCCATCTGGATCCCTTCCTCTCCCCTCCTCTCTCTACCTCCTCCCCCCTCTCCCTTCCCCACTCTACCTCTCCCCCTTTCCCCTCCTCACACTACCACTCCCCCTCTCGTCTCTTTACCTCTACCCCTTCTCCCTTCCTCTCTCTTACTTTTTCTCCCTCTCCGTTCTCTCTCTTATTCTTTCTTCTCCCTTCCTCCCTTCCTCTCTCTTACTTTTTCTCCCTCTCCACGTCTCTTAATATTTTCCCCTGTCCCTTCTTCTCTCTCTACGATCCCTTTCCCCTCTTCTCTAGCCCCCATCATCCTCTCCCCCTCACTCTCTACCCCCCTCCCCGTTCTCCACCCCTTGCCCATCTCCTCTCTTCTTCTCTCCAGTATTTTCATCTTCCTTTCCTTTATTCAAGTCTTCTTTCTCCGTTTTGTCCTTCGTTTCATCTTTCGCATTTTCTCCCTCTTTCCTTTATCTACGTCTTCTTTCTCCATTTTGTCTTTCGTTCTATCATTTCTCGTCTGACATATCGCTTCTGGCGGCGTGGGTTTTCGTTGCAAGCTTATTATTACTACTACTTTGTCTCTGTCTCTCTGTCTGTTTTTATGCCTGTCTGCTTCTCTTCCTCCTTTCTACTATCTCCCTCCTTTCATTCTCGCTTCACCTCTTACCTTCCGTCCAGTCCCCATTTTTTTCTTTCCTCTATTTTCTATTCTTTTCCCCTTTCGATCCTTCTCTCCCTCCTTCCTCTCCTACCCGTCTCCCCCCCCCTTTCCTCCCCTCCGTCTATTTATCACAGTAACTGCCATTGTCATTCCTGTACTGGTGAATCGAGGTTAAAAGTTGGCCATTTTAACGTGTTTGTTCGGAGTACGTTATTGAGGTAAGGTTTTTCTCATATACTATCACGTTCAGTCAGGATATCTTGGAACTTAATCCCTAAACTACAAGACGTCTTTCCCTCAGTCTTTGCTGCGTGAAAATATCTGGTGGTGGCAAGAATACACACACACACACACACACACACACACACACACACACACACTGAAGGGATAAAGTCAACTGGTCTTCTCTGCCACACTGTCCTGCTTGTTATCTATTTTCTGTGAAGTTGTGGTGGCGATTCTCAAATACTCAGGTTCAACAACACATTAAAATCGCATTACAGTCATCCCACCAATATGCCGTCAATTTCTAGTCACACATTACACATTAAACGACACACTCAGCTGGGATGGAATACAATAAACTTCTTAAGCATCGAAATTATACTTAAAAATTGATGTTTTTGAGAATAAGAGGCATCAACACGTGAAGACAATAATGTAAAAATGGTCCTCTCTTTATATATATATCTTTCGCTTCTATTTTTGGTTTTGAATCTCTCTCTCTCTCTCTCTCTCTCTCTCTCTCTCTCTCTCTCTCTCTCTCTCTCTCTCTCCATATCCCCTTCACACAGTTCTCCAAAAGCCCGTTAGATGGCGTCACCAGCACCTCCCCTGCCACAACATACCCAAAGAATTTTTTATACCCTTCCATGTTTCCTCTGGTCACACATAGATGGCGTTAGTGGATGCTGAGACAGATTACTTATTTAATATTATAGTGGTAATTAAATGAAACAGCAAAATAAGACCAATAATGAGCGGAAAAATATCTACTCACTCCAGTGCCTTTTTAAAATTATCAATGGGGATGTTATTTTATTTTGGACTTTACATTTTTATATTACGAAAAATTGGTTCACTCTCACTGTAGTTCTTTCACCTAAATTCAGCTTACTCGTATATTGCAAAGCTCAATGGTAGAATATAACAACACTACGGCTTGATAGCCTTTTCAAAGCACTTCTTCGTGTCTGATACCTTATTCGTGTGTGTGTGTGTGTGTGTGTGTGTGTGTGTGTGTGTGTGTGTGTTAATATCATCCCTGCTAATTCTTCGGGGAAACAACCTCAGAGAATGGGATGAAAAACAGACTATACTCATCTCTAATACAAGGTCTTTATTTCTGTATCCTTCCTACCGTTAGATGATTTTATTCACCTTAATGACCTTTCGTAATGGAGGGATTTGTAATTTTTTTTTTCTCTCACTTGAATAATCCCATATCTGCATTTTTTTTTTTTTTTGGTGTAGGAAATTTCGTAATAACTCTTCTTCAGCTACTTGCTTTGCATATCTTGATGTCTTCTTTTATGTTACTACTACAAAATCTCTCTCTCTCTCTCTCTCTCTCTCTCTCTCTCTCTCTCTCTCTCTCTCTCACACACACACACACACACACACACACACACACAATGTGTCAGACTAACATGAAAAATAAACCACTACGGAAGAGGTGCTACGAGGTCTCCTAATCTAGCCTCAAAAACACTGGTTGCAAATTTAATCCTTACACACACACACACACACACACACACACACACACACACACACACACTTAGGAGATATACTGCGATAAGGAGAAGCGATAAGGAGAGCTTGATAAAGCCTTCATTTATGAACTTCTCAACCTATGTTCTAGATAATAATAACAACAACAACAACAACAACAACAACAATAATAATAATAATAATAATAATAATAATAATAATAATAATAATAATAATAATAATAATAATAATGTCATCTACTTCTGAACTAAAGAATATGCCATAAAAAAATATGATTAAAAATAAAAATACTTCTTAAATAATTCAAACGATGAACGCACACGATGATCAAGGTCTCCACCCGTACGTACAAATGATCACACACACACACACACACACACACACACACACACACACACACACACTTACAAGCCCTCAAACACACGCACAACCCTCCCCCCCACACACAAACCACAGACACGCGCGCGCACACACGTTCTCACAAATCAACATTCTTTTTTTGTGCTGCGTTTGGACTGTGAAAGAGTTGAGTTACGGGCAGTGAAGGGGGCGGCTGCTGAACACCGTGGCTAATGTTACTGTGGGTGGCCAGGAAAAGGGGGTGAGTGGATGGGGAGGGGAGAGAAGGGGGTGAAAATGGGGACTGGGAGTGGGTGTGAGGGATTGAAAAGGGTGGGGGAAAAATGGAAGAGGGGTGAAGGGAGATGAGGAAGAAGGGAGAGGAGTGAAGGGGTTGAGAAAGAGGGAGAGGAGGGTGAAAGGTTTAGAAATGTGTGTCAGAAAGTGTGTAAAAGGGGTGGAAATGGGAACTGGGTATGGGATCAACGGAGATGGAAATGGTACTGGAAGGGAGTGTGAAGAGCTGGAAAGGTGAGAGGGTGGTAAAATGGGTAGTAATGGAGTTTGGAAAGAAGGAGTGTGTGGGGTGGGAGGGTTGGAAAGGGGGAGGGTGGAGAGAGAAAAGGGTGGAAATGGGGTAAGAGAAGCGTGTTTTAACTATGAAAAAACTGAATTATGGGCAGTGAGGGTACCCGCTGAAAACCACAGCCAATGTTTCTGTGTGTGTGGTGCTGGAAAAGGGGTTGAGGGGGGCAGGAAAAACGGAGAGAGGGGGGTAAAATGGGTATGAAAGGGGATGTGAGGGGGCAAGAGAAAGGGGAGAAGGGATGAAAATGATCTGGGAGGGGGTGTGAGGGATAGAAAGGGTAGAAATGAGGACACCAAAGGAATGTAAGGCGGGAGGGGAGGGATGAGGTTGAATGGGGAGGAAAAGGGTGCCAGAAAAGGAGAAAATGGGTGACAAACGTCCTGGAAAGCGAAAAACTGAAAAATGTGGAGGGAATAGGTGCTGGGAGGGAGTGGGAGGAGCAGGAAATGGGGTAAAAAGGGTGGAAATGGGGCTGGAAAGGTGTTTGTGGGGTTTGGCATGGAATGGAATGGAATATGAAGTTTAGGCCAAAGCCCAAGCACTGGGACCTGATAGGTCATTCAGCGCTTATTTGTGGGGTTTGGGGATAGATGATGGGGTGAACAAAGGTGAAAAAAAAAGGAGGGGCAACAGGGGCATAAATGGGTTCCTTAAAGGGGTGTGAGGGGGCAGGAAAGGGGGGAAATGAACAGTGAAAATGGGAGCTGGAAAGGGTGAGACTGAGGTAAAAAAAAAAAAAAAAAAAAAAAAAAGGCAGAAGATGGCTTGAACGGATGGAAATGGGGGTTGGAAAATGGGGCAGCAGAAGCAAAATGGGCGAAAATGGGAGCTGAAACTACTGAGACGGCTGGAATAAGAGGCAGAAATGGGGGCTCAGTGGGACGTAAGAGGACCGGAAAAGGGTAGAAAAGGAGTAAAAAATGTGGAGGTGGAAGGCGGAACTGTGTTAAGAGGTTTGGAATAGGGGTGAAAATGGGGTAGGAAAGAGGTGTGAGGGGGCTGAGGAAGGAATAGGCGGTGAAAGAGGCTGTAATGGGGAATGAGGGGAAGAATGGGATTAATGGGAGAAATAAGGGGGGGCAGGGGTGGGTACGTGGGTGGAAATGGAGACAGGAATAGGTTAAAGGAGAGTGTAATGGATCTCGGGGTACAGAAGTACAGAATGGGAGTCAAACGGAAGGGAAAAGAATAAAAACGTAGGGAAAATGAATGAAAAGGGTGGGTCTAAAGAGCGAAACGAGTGGGTTTAGAGTGAAAGGGGTGGGTTTAGAGTGAAAGGGGTGGGATTAGATTGAAATGGGTGGGTTCAGAGTGAAAGGGGTGGGTTTAGAGTGAAAGGGGTGGGTTTAGGGTGAAAGGGGTGGGTTTAAGTGAAAGGGGTGGGTTTAGAGTGAAGGGAATGGGCTTAGTGTGAAGGGTGGGTTTCGAGTGACATGAAGAGTTTAGTGATAGAGATGGGTCTCGGAATGAAAGGGTTGGGTTTCGAGTGAAAAGGGTGTGCTTAGTGAAGAGGATATGCTGAGAATGAAATGGATGGCTGCAAAATCAATGGGGTGGGGTTTACTGCTGACCGTGCAAGTTGTGAGCTTAGAGTGTAAGAAGGGTGAGGCTTAGAATGAAAGGAGTGGTTTGCAGTAAAAAAGGGTGTAGTTTGGAGAAAGGGGTGGGTTTTGAGTGAACTGTATGGGATTTAGTGAAAAGGGTGGACTTAAAGTGAAGGGAAGCGGTTTAGAATGAAAGTGGTGGGATTTAGAATGAAAGAGGTGGGATTCAGAGTGAAAGAGGCGGGGTTTGGAGTGAAAGGGGTGGGGTTCAGAGTGAAAGGGGTGGGGTTCAGAGTGAAAGAGATGGGGCTTAGAATGGGTCCCCAGTGAATACCATAAATAATTCTGGAGTCTGATCGTGTTAGGCTGTGGTGTAACAGTCTGGGTGGTAAGAAGAGAAAGGGGCGTGAGGGAGGGGGTGAAGAAATGTAAACCCCTTCATTTCGAGAAACCTCCTATTAACCCTTTGGGTGCGGTGTGTCTATGATATGAAATATATATATATATATATATATATATATATATATATATATATATATATATATATATATATATATATATATACAGGGTGTAACGCGACGTATGACAAAAACTTACGCCAATGATTTATCATGCAATTTTGAGTATATTTTGTTCTATAGCATATACTGTCTGCGACCCCAGTTCAGTACCCAGCATTCGGCTTTTAAATGTTAAAGTTTGGTGGGTAGCATGCGCCATTGGGTGGGAGCTTCGCAGGGCGACGGGAGACGAGTATTATTAGCTCATACTGTACTGTACATAAAAATACCATTTCCTATCAGTACAAACGAGTTTTAAGAAGAAACATTACGTAGTCTATTGATTCTTTAACATCGTCACGCATTTCTGCAATTCTTTTGCACAAATCGACTGTAAATTAAGGATTAAATTCAAATTTTATGGCTTGTGAGGGAGAAGGGAGGGAGGAGAGGGGCTGGTGTGTTGTTGCCAGTTACGTAATGTGTGGTTTGTAGGATATTGCTAGCAGCATTATCATAACACCCACAGCTCATTCAGTGGAAAAACGTTATTATAATGGGAGATTACCCTCACTTTAAGTCAGGAAGACTACTATTTATTACAATTTTTCTGCTGCAAGGAAACGTGGCGCCATCGGGTATCTCCACCTGTATTCCTCTCTGCAACACTGGCATTACCATCGCAGAATCCGTAAAAATAAACGATATCTGCATATTCTTGATTGCTGTACGTACGTGGCATGCTGTTTCATGAACCCAGTGAACAGCTGAACGCGGAGAACAGTATTTGAAGTGCGTGACTCGCCTGCAAATTTTCCCGTTCAAATGACACTGGACGCAGGGCTGCCAAGTCCTGATCATCAGTCTCGCTAGTTTAGTCATGGAAACTTGGTAGAATGTCGCTAGATAGTAAACACTGCAAAACATTGCTAGAAAATACGATTAAATCTCTAGAATATCACCTAAAAATGGCAAAAAATATCCTAAATGTAGCTAGATACCATGTTGTCAGATGTTAAGTAGTGCCGCTAGGTAGAAGCAAAAAATAGGTCTAGCTGCATAGTCGTTACATTGGCAATCCTGTGTCACTTTTCTCACGTCAATATCATATGAAAGCATTGGTGCCACGTTTACTTGTAGCTGAAAACTGTAATGAATAATAATATTACTCCTGACTTAGTGTGATGCTAGTCACTACCTATACTAATGTCTTTCCACTGAATGAGCTGTGGGTGTTATGATAATGCTGCTAGCAATATCCTACAAACCACACACTACGTAGCTGGCACACACACCAACCCCTCTCCTCCCTCCCTTCTCCCTCACAAGCCATAAAATTTGAATTTAATCCTTAATTTACAGTCGATTTGTGCAAAAGAATTGCAGAAATGCGTGACTATGTTAAAGAATCAATAGACTACGTAATGTTTCTTCTTAAAACTCGTTTGTACTGATTGGAAATGGTATTTTTATGTACAGTACAGTATGAGCTAATAATACTCGTCTCCCGTCGCCCTGCGAAGCTCCCACCCAATGGCGCATGCTACCCACCAAACTTTAACATTTAAAAGCCGAATGCTGGGTACTGAACTGGGGTCGCAGAGAGTATATGTTATAAAACAAAATATACTCAAAATTGCATGATAGATCAATGGTGTAAGTTTTTGTCATACGTCGCGTTACACCCTGTATATATATATATATATATATATATATATATATATATATATATAGATATATATATGAGAGAGAGAGAGAGGGGTGATGGAGCATGAGGGGTGAGATGATACGGTCCATTAGGAGAGGGGTGAGTAGTTCCGCCGTGAAAGGGGAAGCTTAATCAAATGACTAACAAAAAATGGGGTGCTAAATAGGGCAGACGGCTGGACAGAAAATGGGGGGAGTGATAAAAAAAAAAAATGGCTGGCTGGACAGAACGCGGATACTATTAAATTGAATATGGACACAGTTGGACAGAAAGGTGGAAGGGCAGTTAGACAGAAAGAGATGACTGGACAGCAAGCAGAAATTACTGGACATATAGGAGACACAGTTAGACAGAAAGAGAAGAGGGAAAAACGAAACTGCTAGAAAGAAGAGTAAAAAGGGGACACAGCTGGACAGAAAAGGAAGGCAGTTGGATAGCAGTGCACTCGATTTGACAAAAGAGGGACATGCATGGGAATGAAAAAGCTGACGGTTCGATAGAAGGGGAGACAGCTAGACAGAATGGGGAATGATCAAAGGCACCAGGTAAGCGGTAAGACGAGCACCAATTAGGAAGGAATAAGATTATAATGACGATGATGATGATGATGATGGTAACGTAAATTTGGTGAATAAATGAATTGTAAAACGCAACGAAGAAAAGAGGAAAAGGCTTTTGATAGTGTTTCGAGAGAGACTATGGGGAAGATCATGAGACATTATGGAATACCAGAGGAGTTTGTGAGGGTCATTATGAACATGCATGAGGACACATTTTGTAAAGTGATGGTTGATGGTTGTCTGAGTGATTCGTTTGAAGTCAAGTCCGGAGTAATTCAAGGTGGTGTTCTATCGCCTTTACTATTTATATTGGTCATTGATTACATTATGAAACGCGTTGGAACAGAAACCGGTGCAGGTATACTTTGGGGAGAGAACAGGAAACTTTTGAATTTAGATTATGCAGATGATATAGTTTTGATCTGTGATGGGCCAGAAGAGATGCAGAGAGTGTTGGACTGTTTGGTGAGTGAAGGTCGCAAGGTGGGTTTGGTTATTAATTGTGGAAAAACTGAAATAATCAATATGAATATGGAAAATGCGCAGGAATGTGTAATTGGAGGTATGGTTGTAAAGCAAGTTGATAGGTTTAAATATTTAGGTACTTATTTAGCCAAGGATGGTTCCTTGAACTTTGAATTCGAGGAAAGATTAAAGAAGGCTAATCAGGCAATGGGAATGCTTAAAAATATTTGGAATAATAACAACTTTTCTGTGCATACAAAAATCAAACTTTATAAGGTAATGGTTAGGAGTATCTTAATTTATGGACACGAGTCTTGGTACAGCACAGTGACTATGGAAAATAAATTCTTGGTGTTTGAAAACAAAGCACTTAGAAGAATATTAGGAGTTAAGTGGTGGGAAAGGATACCAAATAGTAGAATTAGAGAAATAACGGGAGTGCAGCCGGTCGATGAATATGTTAGGTTCTCACGATGGAAGTGGCTAGGACATGTGTATAGGAGACAGGGAATAGTACGAGGTACACCAGGGTGGGTGGCACTTGGTAGGAGAGGTAGAGGAAGGCCAAAAGAGACGTGGGTGAGGACAATGAGACGGGAAGCTGGAGATGAGTGTTGGGGAGATCTTGAGGAGTTAGCACAAGATAGGATGTGGTGGTGTGAGTTCATCGAGGCCCTATGCATCCCCGAGGGTGCCACAGGAAATGATTGATATATATATATATATATATATATATATGTATGTATATATATATATATATATATATATATATATATATACATATATATATATATATATATATATATATATATATATATATATATATATATATAAAGAGAGAGAGAGAGAGAGAATGTCTAGTCACGTCAGTAGTAGACTCAGTGGCTGGAAACACCGAGGGCGGGAGGTGGGGTAATGTTCCTCCACCCCTCCTGGAGCCCCTCCCTCTTTACTCCATTTTTCCTTCCGGTCATTCTATTTTCTCTCCTATACCTGTATCCATCCCTTTCTCTTTTCCTCCACCCACCTCTGCTCCCTTTTCTCTCTTTCCAGCTTATTTCCACCTCCCTCAAATCTCTCACTCATCTCCCCCTTCTTTCTCCCTTATCTGAACCTCTCCCCCTTCCTCCAAGTTCCGTTTCCTTTCTTTTTATTGCATATTCTCTCCCTCACCTACATCTACCTCCCTCTCTTCCCTCCCTTATCTTCTCCTCTTCTTTCTACTTCCCTCCTCTCACTCCCTCTGTTTTCTCTCCTTCACCTACCTCTACTTGCTCTTTTTTTCCTCTCTCACCCCCTTTCTCTCCTTATCTCTCTTTTCTCTCCAATACCTGAACTCCTCCCTTACCTTCTCCTATTTGTTATTTTCTCTCCCTTAACTCCCTCTTCTCTCTCCCCTTCCTCTCTTTTTTCTCTCCCAAACCACTCTCATCTCTCCCGCACCTACACCCCTTTCTCATCTTTTTCCTTTATTTTCCCTCCCGCTTAGGTCTTTATTTAAATCCACCTCACTCTTCTCTCTTAATTCCTCCACCGGTTGTCCCTTATTTTTATTGAATTCGTCTCTCTCTCTCTCTCTCTCTCTCTCTCTCTCAGTGTAAGTTGAGAGTAGCGATACCAATGTGCGGTCAGTGAGGTGCTAATGACGAGGTGTGGTGTTGGGTGTCGCCGGGAGGGGGGGGGTCTTATCTCTTATCAGTGTGGGGGGGGAAGGGCTAGGAAGGAAAGAGGGAAGAAGGAAGATCGAAGGAGAGATGAAAGTAAATGAGGATAAAGGAAGAGAGAAGGAGGAAGGAAAGTAGACGATGAAGAGGAAAGATCTTTTTCCAGTGGGGAAGAGGAGTGCTGCAGGGGGAGGGGATGATTGGGATAAGGAGGAAACAGAGAAGGAAAAAGAGACGGAAGTAAAGGAGGAGGAGGAGGTATAAGAAAAGAGCCGAGATAGGAAAGAAAAGGATGTGTGAAGGGGTCGTGGGTACGTATAAGGATAGTTATCTGAGACGGTCAAGATGGGATGGACCTTTTCCCCTAATCTTACACTCTTACACCCCCTTTCTCACTCTTTTATCACCTTAAAATCTCTCTCTCTCTCTCTCTCTCCCTGCCTTCCAGGTTTTAGTATTTCTCCCTGCCAATGCCTTTCTTTTCCGCCTCTTGTTTCATACCTGTTCAGTTTTCTGTTCAACACAAATACGTTATTTTTGTGTTCCTTATACCACTGGATGCTGCTCCCGTGTATATATATATATATATATATATATATATATATATATATATATATATATATATATATATATATATATATATATATATATATATTGCCAAACGCCTCAATCCCGTTTGGGGTGGCCACAAACAAATCGCCTCCAAGTCGCCCTATCCCCCGCCATTTCACTGCCCTGCTCCCAACTCACACCCCCCTCTCTCATATACCTCTCCACCCCATCCCTCCATCTCATCCTCGGCCTCCCCCTTCTTCTTCCCCCCTCCACCTCACTCACATACACTCTCTTCGTTAGTCTTTCACCCTCCATCCTCTCCACATGGCCAAACCACCTCAGTGTGTTCCTCATAACGCTTCCTATCACATCCACATCCACACCACAACGCTCCTTTATATCCTCATTCGTCAGCCTGTCTCTCCACGTGACTCCACAGGCTCCTCTTAAATAACTCATTTCCACTGCTCTCACTCTTGACTTGTGTCCTTCCAACAATGTCCAAGCTTCACTTCCGTACGTTAGAGTTGGTATCACAATACTGTCATGAAGTAACTTTTTCACTTCCATGCTCACTTCCCTGTTTCTTATCACTGCTTTCAAAGAACCAGCAACCTTTCTTCCCTGCTGTACCCTTTCAAGCACTTCACCCTCCAAACCTCCATCCTTACTCATCACACTACCCAAGTACTTAAACGTACTCACATTTTCCAATTCCTCACCATCCAACCTCGCTGTACATTCACTAACTTCACCTCTCTCAAAGACCATCACTTTACTCTTCCCTGCATTCACCTTTAGATTCCGTTTCTTACACACTCTCTCAAACTCATCCACCAATCCTTGCAGCTCCCCTTCGTCTTCACTCAACAACACAGTATCATCTGCAAACAACAGTACAGGGAGTTTCCAAACACTATCCTCTCTCACCAGGGCCACTCCAACATCCACTACCCTACCTTGTACCTCTTTTATTACCCCATCCATGTAAAGATTGAACAACCATGGAGACATGACACATCCCTGTTTCAAACCAACTTTCAAAGAGAAAAATTCACTCAGTTCACTATCCACACACACTGCAGCCTTCGCACCATCGTACATACTCTTCACAGCATTCAACAACTTCCCATCTACTCCATATATTCTTAATACTTTCCACAATCCTTGTCTATCCACCCTGTCATATGCTTTCTCTAAATCCATGAAAGCCGCATACAACTTCTTTCCCTTCTCTAGAAACTTTTCCACTGAAGAGCAAGAATGAATATCTGATCTACACAAACTTTTCCCTTCCTAAAACCTCCCTGTTCTTCTCCAACTAATTTCTCTGTTATTTCCCTAACTCTGTCAGTATGTATCCTACCATATACATTTCCTATTACACTAAGAAGACAAGTGCCCCTATGATTAAAATATACTTCTTTTACCCCTTATCCCTTTTACAGGAGAATAATTATACCTGACTTCCAATCCTCCGGGACTCTACCTTCCTCCCAGGCCAATCTGCACATCTTCCACATCCATTCTACTACTATCTTTTCCCCATGCTTCAGAATTTCACCACACACTCCATCAATTCCTGGGGCATTCCCCATTTTAACTTTCTTCATTGCTTCCACAACTTTCATCCTACTGATTTCTTCTTCTCTTCTCTCACATCCCTCCTTTTCCCATCCATTCCCAGGCACTTACAATCGCATTACTTTCACTCTCAATGTTCAACAATACCCTAAAGTGTTCCCACCATCTCCTCATGTTTTCTCCCTTCTCCACTAGTAATCTACCATTTTTATCTTTCACTCCCTGACTAACTCCTTTGACACCCTGTATAACTTTCTTTACCTCTATCCAGAACCTTTTCTTACGTTCCCTCCACTTTACACTCAAATTCCTTCCAAATTCCTCATCCACTCTCTTCTTACTCTCTCTTACCAGTCAATTCAAATCTCTCTTCCTCTCTACTGTATACATATAACTCTCATCCGTCTCTCAACTTCTTCCACGCCCCTGTTTCTCATCCAATCACTATACAGTATGCTTTCTTCTTTTGTGCCACAGCCTCTCTCACCTCTTCATTCCACTATGCTGTTCCTTGCATCCCCTTTCGTCTTCTCTTCACCTCACGCACCACCTCACATGCCAAATTAATGTATAATTTCTCGCCATGTAACTATAATAATCTCTTGGAATTGGTACAGTATAAAGCTGCTTTAGGTAGAACATACGGCATTACTCACCATGGCACGTAGGCCACAATGGGCACTACAAATAACTTTGCAAAGCAGAGATCACGGAGATATCCACTGTTGCAGTAGTTTATTCAGTTTTCAATGCAATAAATATACGTAGTATAGTTCTCAATTTCCTCTACTGAATTCTGAAACTAATATACTATTCTTACCTAAGCGTCTTACAGATTTAAAAACCATCATTTTATTATTTTCTCCCACCTCTTAGTGTGGAGCTTACTTTTTCACATTACTTTATATGGTTCATCGTATTTCATCATTATCACCATCATCGAAAACATCATCATCATCATCATCACTACTATCATCATCATCACAATCAACGCCACCACCACGACAATCATCATCACGACCATCGCCATTATGAACTCCTTAGATCTTGTCATTATATATCCGTATTATATATCCACTACAGGAGAACAGGAGGCGAGATGAAGTAAGGTGCAGCGGCCTGGCACTACTACACCTGTACGCAGCTCTAACCTTCACCAACAGTAACCCGCCGCCTTTGTTTCCTCCCGTCTTTCCTTCATTAGTCTTTTCTTCTTCATTTTTTAGTACTATTTTTTTCCTTTTCCTCTCTTTCGTTCACCTTTGTCATTTTTATACTTTCTTTAATTTCCATTCTGTCTTTATTTACCATTTTCTCTCCGTTTCTTTCTTTTCCTTTTCATTCCCTCGCTTTCATCTTCCTTGTCCATTTTTCGCTTTAATTTTTCTGTCTCCGTCCACCTTTACCTTTGCATCTTTCTTTCTTTCATTCTCCATTACAGCATAAAAAGCAACAAGAAAGAAAACAGGCGATATAAACTAAGGTTAATAGCCCACCATCAGTACTGACATCACATCACCATCCTAATCATCACTACACCATCATAATCATCACTCCACCATCACCATCATAATCATCACTACACCATCACCATCATAATCATCACTCCACCATCACCATCATAATCATCACTCCACCATCACCATCATAATCATCACTCCACCATCACCATCATAATCATCACTCCACCATCACCATCATAATCATCACTCCACCATCACCATCATAATCATCACTCCACCATCACCATCATAATCATCACCATCACCATCATAATCATCACTCCACCATCACCATCATAATCATCACTCCACCATCACCATCATAATCATCACCATCACCATCACCATCATAATCATCACTCCACCATCACCATCATAATCATCACTCCACCATCACCACCATAATCATCACCATCACCATCATAATCATCACCATCATAATCATCACTCCACCATCACCATCATAATCATCACTCCACCATCATCATCATAATCATCACTCCACCATCACCATCATAATCATCACTCCACCATCACCATCATAATCATCACTCCACCATCACCATCATAATCATCACTCCACCATCACCATCATAATCATCACTCCACCATCACCATCATAATCATCACTCCACCATCACCATCATAACCATCACCATCACCATCATCATCATAATCATCACTACACTATCACCATCATAATCATCACTCCACCATCACCACCACTATCATCATCATTATTACCCATGCATTTATATTTCTCATTACAACTATGTTGCACCACTATCGCCATCATCATTACCACCGTCACAACCAGCACCACAGTCATCATCACTATCATCACTTCCACCACTACAGTTGGCTACATTCAGTCAAAGCCACCACTATATTACAGCATCACAAGCTGCAGTAGGCGAGATGCAGTAAGGTGTAGCGGCCTGGCACTCTACTACACCTGTACACAGGTAACACCTTTACCCTCTATACCTTGTTGTATATGTTGCCTTGTGTTTTATTTTATTTTTTTTCATTTTCTTGTTTTCGCTCTTAGTCTCGAGTTTCTCGTTTCTTCATTTCTTCTTAGTCCTTTCCGTCTCTCTCTCTCTCTCTCTCTCTCTCTCTCTCTCTCTCTCTCTCCGCATTCCATTTCTTTATTCCCTTCTACCATCGCTGTTCACTGTATCACAGCAATAAAGCAACAGGGGCAGCAGGAGCCAAGGTGATGTAGGCTGCAGCGGCCTGGCACACAAAGGAGTTCCATCCTCATCGGTTCCGTTTACTTTCTTTCATTATCTTCCTTTTCTCAGTTATTCTCCTTTTTGTTACCTCCGCCAAGGAGGTTATGTTTTACCCCGCGTTGGTTTGTTGGTTTATCTGTCTGTCTGTCTGTTAGCAGGATTACTCAAAAAGTTATGAACGGATTTTGATTAAATTTTGTGGAGGGGTGGGCCATGAGCCAAGGCAGAAATGACAAAATTTGGGGGCGGATCCGGATCCGGAATATCCCGCATAATATCCCCAAAAGTTATCAATTAATTTCTATGAAATTTTATGGAAAGGTGGGCCATGGACCTAGAAAGAATTGATTTAATTTGGGGTCGGATCCGGATCCAGGTCCTTAAAGACAATGGCACTGGCGGAGGTATGCGCTCTCTTAAGCGCATTATGGTTTCTGGTTTTCTTACGTTTGTATCCTCGTCTTTCCTCTTTTTTTACTTATTTCTCATTTTTTAAAATTAATTTCATCTTCTGTCATCCACTTAGCCTCTTTCTCTTCTTTCTTTCTTGTCCCCTATGCTTTCCCTTCTTTTTTATTATTTTTCGTTGTCATTGCTTTTTCATTTTATTTCCTTATTTCTTATTTTTATTATCTTCCCTCTTCCTTTTCTCCTCATCTTTCATAGTTTCTTTTTCTATTATACTGAAACATCACTTGCTACAAGAGAGGTAGGAAGTGAGACGAAGTAAGGTTATCATCACTACTTACCTACCGTACATCACCATCATCAGTACTACCACTATCGCCACCACCACCACCATCACCACCTGCATCACCACCACCACAGCGACAAACACCACCATCTCCACCCCCACTATCATCAATATCACCGTTTATACACACACACACACACACACACACACACACACACACACACACACACACACACACACACACACACACACACACACACACACACACACACACACACACACACACACACGCACACACACACACACACACACACACACACACACACACACACACACACATATATATATATATATATATATATATATATATATATATATATATATATATATATATATATATATTTTGTGTGTGTGTGTGTGTATGTAATTGTTATCATTGCTCACGTACACCACCACCACGATCACTATTAACGGCCACACCATCAGCTACATTAAATCAGCCGCCACTACATTACAGCATCGCAATGTACAATACCTAGCCTTTCCGATCTTGTCTATGCAATCTTCCACGCGAGGGAGAGGGTAAGTGTCCGTTTTGGTTATCTGATTAACACGTCTGTAGTCGATGCAAAGCCGCTGTGACCCACCTGGCTTAGGGACTAGAGTGACATGAGAACTCCACTCGCTCTGACAGGGCTCAATCATCTTGTGGTCCAACAGGTAGCCAAGCTCCTTCTGGATGAGATGAACTTTCACTGGGTTCACACGGTAAGAAGGCAGTTTAATTGGCTTTGCGTCTCCAACATCGACATCATGCATCAACACAGTAGTTCTTCCTGGAGTGGCACGGAACACTTGAGGGTACTCCTGCAGTAATGCCGAAAACTCCTGCCTTTCCTCGGGAGGTAGATGAGAAAGCTTAGTCTGGAGATCATTCATGATATCAGGATTCTTCCCCAAACTATCACTCAGGCTCATGCTGCATGGGAGAGCTTCACTTGTAGACTCGGGTGGAACAGCTACAGTGCAGACTGGGTTATTTTCGTCCCGCCTGTGATATAACACCCCCTGGGGTAGGAGGGTTTTTCAAGAATACTCCCCCAGTATCCCTGCTTGTCGTAAAAGGCGACTGAAAGGGTTGGCGGAGGGTTAGTGCCCCTCCCCGGAAAACAACTAACTAAAAAAACAAACAAGAAGCCTCGGACAAGGACTGACCAAACGATGACGACCCAGGACCGGACAAAGGACTTGGTAATGAGTACATGGAATGTAAGAAAAGCGAATGATGAGGTGAAAGAGAGAGAGATTGTCCAGGTGCTTGAGGGTGCGAAAGTGGATGTATGTGGAATAACTGAAACAAAATGGAGAGGACAAAGTGTGAGAGAATGGGAGTATGGATGGGGTATATGTGCAGGAGTAGATGAGAATGAGAGGGCAAAGGAAGGAGTGTGTATAGTTGTGAGTAAAAGATGGAAGAAGAGCATAAGACAGTATGGATCAGTTGGGTCAAGGATTGTGTGGGTAAAGTTTAAAGTTGGAATACAAATGTGGGCGATTGTGTGTGTGTATGCGCCAACGCAAGATCGTGCTAGAAGAGTGAGAGAAGAGTTCTGGACAAATGTGGAAGTGTGCATGGAAAAGTTTGGAAGGAATGAGAGAGTGTTTTTGATTGGTGATATGAATGGTAAAGTTGGTAATGTGAAGGTGGATGGAATAGTTGGTGAGTGGGGTGCGCCTGCCGAGATAGATGAGAATGGGAGTGCGTAAGTGGACATTTGTGCTGGGAGGGGGTTGGTGATAGCCAATACCCTCTTCAGGCATAAAATGATCCACAGATATACATGGCGAGTGATGAGAAGGGTGGATGGTGAACTGAATGAAAGGAAGGCAATGATTGATTATGTGTATGTGGATGAAAGGATGCGAAGATGTGTAAAGGATGCAAGAGTGTATAGAGGTTGGGGGAGTGGACTTTCTGACCACTACTTGGTGGTGGCCAGAATTAGGATGCAAGTGAGATGGAGGAATAGAAGAAGGGAAAGACGAGAGGAAGGAGTAGTTGCAAGGAGAGTGGAAAGGTTACAAGAGGATGAGAAAAAGGCAGAGTATAAGAGAGAAGTGGAGGAACGATTGGGCAAATATGAATTGGAGCAGATGGGAGACGTGGAAGGTGTGTGTAAGATATTTACAGAAGAAATATGTGCAGCATGTGATGTGGTGTGTGGAAGGAAGAGAAGGCGGAGGGGGGTGCAAGGAACAGCGTGGTGGACTGAAGAGGTGAAACAGGCTGTGGCACAAAAGAAGAAAGCATACAATGAATGAATGAGAAATAGTGGCGTGGAAGAAGTTGAGAGGCGGAAGAGAGAGTTATATGTGGAAAGGAAGAGATGAAAAGATTAGTAAGAGAGAGTAAGAAGAGAGTGGATGAGGAATTTGGAAGGAATTTGAGTGTAAAGTGGAGGGACTGTAAGAAAATGTTCTGGAGAGAAGTGAAAAGAGTAAGACAGGGTGGAAGTGAAGTTAGCAGGGGAGTGAAAGATAAAAATGGTAGATTACTAGTGGAGAAGGGAGAAAAAGTGAGCAGATGGAGAGAACATTTTAAGGAATTGTTGAACATAGAGGATGGAAGTAATGCGAGTATAAGTGGCTGGGGAATGGCTGGGAGAAGGAGGGAGGTGAGAAGACGGGAAGAAATCAGTAGGATAGAAGTTGTGGAAGCAATGAAGAAAGTTAAATCGGGGAAAGCCCCAGGAATTGATGGAGTGTGTGGTGAAATGCTGAAGCATGGGGGAGAGATAGTAGTAGAATGGATGTGGAAGATGTGCAGAGTGGCCTGGGAGGAAGGTAGAGTCCCGGAGGATTGGAAGTCAGGTATAATTATTCCCTTGTACAAAGGAAAAGGGGAAAAAGAAGTGTGTGGTAATCATAGGGGCATTTGTCTTCTTAGTATAATAGGAAAAGTGTATGGTAGGATACTTATAGACAGAGTTAGAGAAAGAACAGAGAAATTAGTTGGAGAAGAACAGGGAGGCTTTAGGAAGGGAAGAGGTTGTGTAGATCAGATATTCATTCTTAGATCTTTAGTGGAAAAGTTTCTAGAGAAGGGAAAGAAGTTGTATGCGGCTTTCATGGATTTAGAGAAAGCATATGACAGGGTGGATAGACAAGGATTGTGGAAAGTGTTAAGAATATATGGAGTAGATGGGAAGTTGTTGAATGCTGTGAAGAGTATGTACGATGGTGCGAAGGCTGCAGTGCGTGTGGATGGTGAACTAAGTGAATTTTTCTCTTTGAAAGTTGGTTTGAAACAGGGATGTGTCATGTCTCCATGGTTGTTCAATCTTTACATGGATGGGGTAATAAAAGAGGTACAAGGTAGGGTAGTGGATGTTGGAGTGGCCCTGGTGAGAGAGGATAGTGTTTGGAAACTCCCTGTACTGTTGTTTGCAGATGATACTGTGTTGTTGAGTGAAGACGAAGGGGAGCTGCAAGGCTTGGTGGATGAGTTTGAGAGAGTGTGTAAGAAACGGAATCTAAAGGTGAATGCAGGGAAGAGTAAAGTGATGGTCTTTGAGAGAGGTGAAGTTAGTGAATGTGAACTGTTGACTTGGTATGAATAAATCCATACCAGCTAGCACTAAGTAGCAAATGTGGGACTGGGTAGAATTGGGATCACTAGAGAAGAAAGACTGCCATGGAACATCAGCAAGATAATTTCTAAATCCATCTCAGTCTGCCCTATCAAAGTGCCATCAGGTCACCCTGACAGATTCAGAACGGGGAGGTGTGGGAGGGTTAACTAATGAGGCTTTGATGAGATTGTGGTCAGAGGATCCAAGTGGTGACAGTACCTCTATCCTGTATTGATCTGGATTATTTGGCAAGAATAAATCCAAGAGATGGGCATTATGGTCAGGATTATCAGGTATTCTGGTTGGTTGCTTTACCAACTGGGTGAGATTAAACGATTCCGCAAACAGCTCGCACTCTAGACCAGCGTCGTCAGGCCGGGCAGAATGCAATAACCATTCAACATTGTGTATGTTAAAATAATCCAAAATGGTAATTTCGGTGCCAAGGGCAAGGTCAAGGTTACTCAACTGAGTGGATATGGAATCAAATACACTGGGTTCCGAAGAAGCACTGGGGGAACGATAAACTACACAAATATATTTGGTAATGTTTTGACAATTTAATTTACATAATGAGTAATCAAATCTGGATGAAGTGAAGTTTAAAATAGTGTCAACTGCATATTGGGATTTGATATAACAACAGGTGCCGCCCTTGTTACGGAAGTTTGTAAGGAGATGGTAACCGGGAAAACAAAATGGAGATATATCGGTAGAGGGTGAGATTTGTGGTTCTGTGAGGAAAAGGGCCAAAGGGGATATGGACTGAAGGAAAAAATGAACTGAGTTTAAATTTGTGGTAAGGCCGCGGATGTTGGTAAAGAATAAGGCCGCACTGTCACTTCTTCGCCGACGAGCATTCCCAGAAATAGCAACAGTCGCTGCCGGCACAGTCGCTTGATGGCGACCGAGAGGACCCTGTGCTGCCAGCCCTACCCTGCCGGTGGTGGCAATCCGAGGTACCACCTCATTTGATAGTAACATTGCAGTGGCCATTACTAAAGACAGTGAATAGAAGGTGTGATATGTTATGCGCATGTAGTGTGGTGTAGACAGTTGAAGGAAGAGGTATTATGAGAGTATGCTGGCCTACTCTCTGTGTAAATGAATGCACTGAAAATGTTCAGCAAAGGGAGATGGTCAGGATCAAGTCCTGAGGGCTGGTGAAACGGGAGCTGCAGCTCTCCCTATCACCAGCTTGCCATCAACCTCGGGAGTACTGCCCTGTTCGACTGGCGCTACAGTCTACTCCACCCATACTATATACACATTACAATTAACTTGTAACTTAATTAAGTGAAATACATAATACTGTAAAAGTAACATAATTGTCTGAATATTGCAGTTACATCATGTTGATGCTATTGTAGTTACATCATTTTTATGCAACTGTTATGCAAGTGTGACTAACATAACATTGTGTTGATGCACCTGTTACATAATTGTGTTGGCCATAAAATTGTAATCAAAGTTACATCAAAGTTCCATCTTGTTAATGCAATTGTTATAAAAGTTACGTCTTGTTAATGCAATTGTTATAAAAGTTACGTCTTGTTAATGCAACTGTTACATAACTGTGTTGGCCATAAAATTGTAGTTACATATTGTTAATGCAACTGTTACATAATTGCTTTGGCCATAATTGTAGTACTGCTATCGTTTGTAGTTACATAATTGTAGCAACTGTAACATAATTGTAGTACTGCTATCGTTTATAGTTACATAATTGTAGGAAATGAAACATTATTGTAGTAATGATATCGTCTGTAGTTACATAACTGTAGCAACTGTAACATAATTGTAGTAATGCTATCGTTTGTAGTTACATAACTGTAGGAAATTAAACATAATTGTAGTAATGATATCGTCTGTAGTTAGCCTTCATAATTGTAGGAACTGTAACATAATTGTAGTAATGCTATCGTTTGTAGTTACATAATTGTAGCAACTGTAACATAATTGTAGTAATGCTATCGTTTGTAGTTACATAATTGTAGGAACTGTAACATAATTGTAGTAATGCTATCGTTTGTAGTTACATAATTGTAGGAACTGTAACATAATTGTAGTAATGCTATCGTTTGTAGTTACATAATTGTAGGAAATGTAACATAACCGCAGTAATCACAAGTGTGGTCATTGTATCTATATAACTGACACATATGTATAAAATTAATACAATAATAGCAATACAATCATATTATGAATCAGCAATATTTGATGTGGTTGTTCACTTGAGACACCGTAGGTGTATTAGTTATGTGACACCACAGGTGTATTATCTTAGTTATGTTGCACAGTCTGTTTGAGACACCATGGGTGTATTGACTTAGCTATGTTGTGCAGTTTGAAATAAGATGACATTATACTTGTATGTAACCCATATTTTAGTTTATGTGAAATTATATATACAATATTTACGGTATGTTCAGTGTTCACTTAATTTCACAAGTCACTTGACACTATAGTCCTCCAAAGGTTGTGAAGTCAACTTGATATGTTTGCTCCTTTTTACATTCATCTTTAGGTATTGGTTGCATAATTATACTAAAGTGTGTGGTTGAGTATAGCACACTGTTGCTAGCTCCATTTTTGTTAGTCATTTTCACTTGATTTTCCTTGTCACTGTAATATGAAGGATACATGTGTACTTTTATTTTAATTTTCTGGTCTTACTTGATTTTCATATGTATGTATTATAATGTTGGTGTAAGGATCTCGTCTATCACTGTGTATATATGTGTATATAAATGAAGTAGTACTATTAAACTGATAGAGTAAATGTTCGACCCACTGATATTAACTGTGGTGGGAGTACTGGCTAGGGTGCTGCTGCTGTTGATAGTGATGATGGATGAAGGGTGTGGGTATTGTGGAAGGTCAGGGTCCTGGTATGACTGCGTCAGCACTCCGTGTCATCACTGGGATAGGCAGACATGCTGGCAGACAGGCGGGTGCAGGATGGCAGGCTGGTGTTGTTGTTGAAGATCAACACGTCAGCATCGTTTGGTCATCACATCCGGGGTCAAGACACTCGCTTGCCTCCTCCTGGTGGTGGAGATGATGATGGTGGGGAATAGTGGTGGGGGTCGTGGTGGGGTGGTGGAGTAGGTGGGGGAAATTCAGCAGTGTTGGGCTTTACTCAGGTGACATTTCACTCACTTTTGTTGTTTCTTCTTCTTGTACGTTTGATTTTCTTTACTTGTTGAGATTAACTTGCAGGCTTGTAGTGTTGCCGATAGACTTAATTTATCACTGCTACTGCTTCTCGTAGATCGTGGAGTTGCGGTTGAGGTAGTTAGAAGCGAGTCTCTTGTTTGTTTAATTTGCTGACTGTTGCTTGTAGAGGAGTCGCAGATTGCTTTGACTGAGACGTTAATCGGCTCCGTTTACAGCTCGCTACAACTTCTCAGTGAACGTAGTTTTATCATAGTTTAAACTCGTAAGGCGTAGTTCGTCGCAGTTTACCACTGTTCACCAGTCTCGGGTGGCGTAGTTTATCGTAGTTGGTTCGTTATTACCGCTTGCCACCAGTCTCGATAGCGTGGTCTTATAGGGAGATAGGGAAACCGATTATGGATTGTTAAGCTCAGCCGGAATAAAGTAGTGTGACATAGTGTCAACGAGGTGAGTTACAGCACTCTTGGGTTACTGAGTTTTTATTACGTGGTTTTACCAAAAGTGAGTTACAGCGTAAGGGAGCGTGACCCTAGTGCTGGACCTACTCTCTGTCCCTTCTCTTCCCTTTCTCTGATCTTCGTGTTATCTGGCCGACTCTCCAACCCCTTCTGATTTGAAGGGCAGCTCTCCGACATTATATACAGCGTGGAGAGGATGTGTGTGTCTGGTAGATTTCCATTCATATGGACTAACTGCCTAGGGCTGGTTGCTCCACGTGTCTGAATACGTCATGAAATTCTTGGTTGTCTGGACTACGAGGTACGAGTAGTTTGAGATTCATCATATGGTTAAGGATTCTTGATGGTCTGGGACAACAAGGTTGTGGATATACATTATGTGAATTGACATTCCTAGTGAGAAACTGTGTATGTCCCCAGCAGACATTACATCCTGTACATTGTGTTTATGAGATATATCCTAATGCCTATATAATGCCTATATAATGTCTACACTTTCACACACAAGGTGGTTCATTCAGCGGGGCTCCATACGATGCTTCACTTTAGCTTACAAAATAAGATAAATCAAAGTACAACGAAATAAGTAGGAAAGAGAGAAGCATTCCATAAAAATATTCGATTTGTGGGCATGAACGCATTTTGTTGCATTTTTACGTCATCCTTCCCGCCCAGCCTTGGGAGTGAGGAAGTAGAAGGATGCAAGTAATGGAGTGTAGGAATTAACACTTGCGATACAAAAGAGCTACTTAACATCGAATTTCGGCTGATGTCAGATAACTATACTCCATAGATATTTACGCAGTTTGAAATATTCAAGGCAACTATGGTTAATGATGAAGTTAAAGAACTTTGTATTTTATTCCAGCAGGAGATCACAGCAGTGTGAGAGAGACACAATTCATTGCTTCATCTCATCATCCATCCCATCCATATAACATTATATTGTATCCTCAACCACACACACACACACACACACACACACACACACACACACACACACACACGATACAGAATGCCTCAGTAATAACCCTACTCTTCCACCCAACATTACACTTCACAAACACATACCCAGTAAGTTTCAAAAACACACAGCCACCACATCCATGGAAAACCTGCCGCCAAACTACCGTACATCTTTCCTGAACCACCATCAGACATCCACCCCTCAGATCCTACCCTACCCAGAGAGACACCAGGGCACTTAGACAGACTACGATGTGGCCCTCACCCTTCCCTGCTACAGTACCAACCCAACATACAACTGACAAACAATCCACTATGCCCACACCGCAATGCAGCCACCCACACCACAACAAGCTAACCTCATGCACCTCACTGTCACAACACAAATCATCCTTCAACAAAAACTCACCGCACCCTCTCCCACCCTACCAGGTATTGGTGTGTGGTGATTATTTGCTTGAAATAATTCACTTGTGAGGACGTCGTCATTTTTAGCTTTTCCTCGTGGAATACATGAGATATAATGATATTCACGCAAACTCTGTATGTCATACTAAAATGGAAGGAAGTTGGGAGCAGCGTGAATGACAAGGAAAGCACCTAAACATTCCCACACACTACACCACGCAGCCGTCGCTTTACACATCCAGGTCCCCGTTTCATTTCCAGGTCCAACAGACTGGGGTAAAAACACCCTTCCAGTGGTCTGCCCGGGTGTCGAACCCGCGACTTCAAGTGTATTGACACAATGATCGCCTTCAGTAATGTAGGCCAGAGTTGTGACAACATTCTTTACGTCAAAGAAGCTGAATAGGTTGTCCGATAGTTGGCCAGGCGTACCAAGGGTTTGACTAACACAATAATTCCATTGTCTTGAATAACTTTTGCTAGTATCACTGCAATATTTGACAACAGCATTGCTTACGTTGAATCTGCTCATGTCATAATTGTGTTCAATGATCCTTTTGTTTATAGCCCTAATCATGTCACCAGTCCATGCAAGGAACACTGTACAACCCAGCCCTCCGTCTATTTACCTGTCTTTTTCACCGGGTTACTTGACGCCACCCACGTCCATATGGCCCAGTCATGTCAGTCTCCGTTCATTCACACCAGGTTTACTCACATCCTTTACATCCATTCAGGTCGACTCCAGTCCACTCAGGTCAACATGGAGATTTCAAGGCTATTCAACTCCAGTCAAAACTAATCAGGTCAGTTCAGGTCATTTTAGAACCATTTAGGCTGCTAGCTTATTCATACTATTTCAGTCCATTCATTTCAGTCCATTCAAGTCATTTTAGTCTATTCAGTCCACTTCAGTTCGTGCAGGCCACTTCAGGACCATCACACCCATTGCCTCCCTGGCCACCACCATCTCAACCCATTGCCTTCACCCACTTCTCGCCCCTTTGATTGTCACGGGGAGAGACAGAGATGCTGGTGGATGATGGGGCAGGCTGGTAGTAGTGGTGGGTGATATGGCTGTGGCAACAACAATGCCATGCTTACGTGGCAATAATAATTTCATTAATATAATGAGTTATGACCTAAGTGGTAAAGTATGGTGGTGTGTAAGGTATGTCAACGGGTGCAGAATAATGAGTGGATTTCACGTTTGTTCTTGTTCCCCATCTCGTCGTGAACCCAGTGGACCACAGGAGATCGGAGACTTGGACTGGTCGCTGCCAGTGGTCTTTTGTTAAGGTTATGTTGAAGGTCTGCCTGTTGTGATATTGTGGTGCACGTGGTGAGTGTGTGGTGTTTTGTGGTGTGGTGGTATGCATTGCAGTGTAAGTTGTATTTATTGATGGTACTGTAGCAGTGAAGGGTGGTGGCCGAATCACAGTCTCACAGGGTACGGAATATTCTGAGGGGAGTCTAACTACTGGTGGTTCTTGAAAGATGCTGTTTGGCTGTGGTGGCCAGGGCTGGGGTCAGTACATTTTTGTCATTTCAATTCCAGTTCGGAATAAAATTTGAATTAATCAGTTCCAATTCAATTCAATTCATTCGTAAAAAAAAAAAAATCTTCAATTCAATTCAATTCATTTCATTATGGTCGATATTTCATTCAGTTAAAATGTTTTCAATTCAAAATCAATTTTAATCTACCCAGTAACATTAATCTAACGGATACTTCATTTGATATATTTTAAATTTTTTGTGATAACTAACTGTATATTTTACTGTTTATTTGAGTATATTGTAAGTTAATTATTGTGCAATAATGAATTTCCATAATACAGAAAGAAAAATTATTTTATCAATTCAGTCATCAATTCATATCAGTTCACTGATAACGAGTCAAATTCAATTCAATTAATTTTATATTTATATTTTTATCAATTCCAATTGAATTCCAGTTCACAATTGTATTAATCAATTCCAATTCATAGTTTTATTAATCAATTCCAATTCAGTTCCAGTGTGTTTACGTTTGAATTATAGTGGTCAGAGACCAGTCACAGGTCAGCAAGTCCCACCCAGACGGTCATAGACCAGTCACAGGTCAGCAAGTCCCACCCAGACGGTCATACACCAGTCACAGGTCAGCAAATCCCACCTAGACTGTCATAGACCAGTCACAGGTCAGCAAATCCCACCCAGACGGTCATAGACCAGTCACAGGTCAGCAAGTCCCACCCAGACGGTCATAGACCAGTCACAGGTCAGCAAGTCCCACCCGCACGGCCAGATGGCCAATGACGGGTCAGCAAGTGCCACTCTGGCACCAAAATTTAATACAACGGAAGGTATATTTAAGCGTCTAATTCTGCAACATTTTTATTAATAAATTAGAAACTGTGAGGATTCGAACCAGCGCTGGTAAGTACGTGGATACAGCAGCTTACCGACTGAGCTATCCAGCCACCCAAAATTTAATATGATGGAAGCTGTATTTAAGCGTCTAATTCCACAAGATTTTTATTAATAAACGTAATCACAAGTCTGAGGATTCGTTCCAGGGTCTTTAAATTTTCAGTCTCGCCCTTCACCCACCATGCCACCGGGTCACTGTACTGTAAATATACAGAAACTTCAGAACTGCATATAAACCAGCTATTTACGCCCTTCTGTTTGCACATATTTATTATAGCCCGATTTAAGGCGAAGCGGTAATGTTTTTGTCTTTCTGTGTGTGTGTGTGTGTGTGTGTGTGTGTGTGTGTGTTACCATTATATCTCATGAACGGCTCGAGCTATCAACATGAAATATTCAGGGTATCAAGATATGGCCAAAATCTTGGCCGAGATCGAAAATGGGCTCTTGGGTTTAACGTCAGGGTCACGAAAATGGTTGTTAAAGTCAAGCAGTTTTTATCGCCCGCCTTTAGTACCATTATATCTCATGAACGGCTTGAGCTGTCAACGTGAAACCTTCAGGTTATCAAGATATGGCCAAAATCTTTGACGTGGCCAACAACATACTCTGGCGGGCGATTAGCATTCGGCTACCGAATGCTTTTCCTCCACTGTGATATAATAGGTTCAATATTAATAAAATGCCAGTGTCTGTTTGCGGCAGGGTTTACAAAATGTACTGGACAATAATGCGATGGTTGTTTTGACTGGCAAAGTGATGTGCTCATTAATGGAAAAACTTGAAATATTGATAGAATTTTCAGAACCTGAGTCCACTAAAAATGAAAGGCAACTGTTGTCAGAGTCTGGAGGGGACAGGTTTACTGACGGCTTTATGATAAGAAAAAAAAAAAAAAAAAAACTCAGTGCATAGGAACCCTTACCTTGATCTGTTTTTTTTTTTTTTTTTTTATGCGAGGAAGAAGGAAGCAAAGGCCATCAGCCCGCAGTAACAGTTCCCTCCAAGAGAAAAACAAAATACAATAGAGAGCCAAATTCAAGATCCGATCATTTTGAGATGCCTGGACACACTGCGTTTGAAAGACTGGAGATCATAGGCAGCAGGAAATACAGATAGAGGGAGACAGTTCCAGAGCTGACCTGTTGCATAAATGAAAGACTGGGAGTAACGGTTAACTCTTGCATTAGAGAGTTGGACAGAAAAGGGATGAGAGTTTGCTGCCAGACGGGTGCTACGCGCCCGTCGTAGAGGTGGAGGAATGCAAGCAGACAGTTCAGAGGAGCAGTGACCATTAAAGTAGCGATAGAAAAGAGATAAAGATGCAACAGTGCGGCGAAGAGACAGAGGTTGAAGGGAGTCAGTAAGAGGAGGAGAGTTAATGAGACGAAAAGCCTTTGACTCCACCCTATTGAGAAGAGCTGTATGTGGGGAGCCTCCCCACACATGAGAGTTGTACTCCACACAGGGGCAGATAAAACCCCTGTATAGAGTCAACAATTGTGCAGGGGTAAAGAAAGAGCGGAGTCGGCTTAGCACACCCAATCTCTTGGAAGCAGATTTTACAAGAGATGTAATATGATCTTTCCAAGATAAGTCCCGAGTAAATGAAACCCCAAGCATGTTCAAGGATGATGCAGGATTAAGCTGAATATTATTAAACATTAATGGGTATACCTATGGAAGATTTTGTCGGGTTGATAGGTGTAAGAACTGAGTCTTAGATGCATTAAAGACAACCATATTATTTTTACCCCAGTCAGAGATACGAGCCAAGTCAGACATTAGGTGTGCCATAGCCTCATCCCTTGTTTGTTGAAGTAACTGTTGAGATGGGCGTTGCGGGAACCGAATGGAAAGGTGAAGGGTGGAGTCATCAGCGTATGAGTGGATAGGGTTAGATGTACAGCTTAGATCATTGATGAATAAAAGGAAGAGAGTTGGTGATAGGACAGAGCTCTGAGGAACACCACTGTTAGATCTAGAAGAACGATGGCCGTCTACAACAGTGGATATAGAACGACCAGAAAGGAAGCTAGCGATGAAGGCACAGATAGAAGGGTAGAAACCGCAGGAGGGCAGTTTGAAAATTAAAGATTTATGCCAGACTCGATCGAAAGCCTTTGAGATGTCAAGTGCAATGGCAAAGCTTTCACCAAAGTCCCGAAAGGAGGATGACCAGGAGTCTGAAAGGTAGGTGAGAAGATCGCCAGTGGAGCATCCCTGACGGAACCCGTACTGACGATCGGAAAGAAGGTTGTGATAGGAAAGATGCCTTAAAATTTTTCTATTGAGAATTGACTCGAAAACTTTTGAAATACAGGACGTTAAAGCAATTGGACGATAGTTGGAGGGTTGGGAGTGGTCACCCTTCTTTGGGACTGGCTGAAAGAGAGCAAACTTCCAGCAAGAAGGAAAGGTACAAGTTGACAGACAAAGGCGAAAGAGTTTGCCTAGGCAGGGTGTAAGCACAGAAGCACAGTTCTTGAGAACAACAGGAGGGACCCCATCAGGCCCATATGCCTTGGTAGTACTGAGGCCAGTGATGGCAGAAAATACATCAACTGAAGACATTTTAATATCAGCCATGAGGAAGTCAGAGGGGGGAAGTGATGGAGGAACAGCACCGGAATCGTCTAAGGTGGAATTGGAGGAGAAAGTCTGTGCGAAGAGATCTGCTTTATCAGTAGAAGAAATAGCTACAGAACCATCAGAGTAGAAAAGAGGAGGGAAGGATGATGAGGTAAAGTTGTTGAAAGATTTTTGGCAAGGTGCGAGAAGGAGCGGGAAGAATTCGAGTTGGAGAGTTGAGAGCACTTAGTACGGATGAAATTATTTTTAGTAGAGCGAAGAACAGACTTAGCACGATTCCGGGCAGAAACGTAAAGATGATGTGATTCAGGGGTGGGTTGGCTCCAGTACCTTTTGTAGGTCCTCTCCTTGTTGCGGACAGCATTAGAACAAGCGTGATGAAACCAAGACTTTCTTGCGTTAGTCAAAGGATATGAGAAAGGAATGTATGCTTCCATGCCCGAGAGAATAACTTCCGTAATGTGCAAGGCACACTCAGATGGCTCCCGGCCATGGAAGCGATAATCATTCCAGGGAAAATCAAAGAAGTACTGCCTGAGGGCCTCCCAGTCCGCGGCTCCAAAATGCCACAGATGACGTTTCCCTGGAGGGTCCACAGGCTGTACCGGAGTGATAGGACAGGTTAAGGTAATAAGGTTGTGATCAGAGGAGCCCAACGGAGAGAAAAGATTAACAGAGTAAGCAGAAGGATTAGTTGTGATGAAGAGGTCAAGTATGTTGGAGCTCTCTCCAAGGCAGTCAGGAATAAGGGTAGGGTGCTGTACAAGCTGCTCTAGGTCATTAAGGATAGAAAAGATGTAGGCTTGTTCACCAGGTGGATCCGTGAAAGGAAAGGAGAGCCAATGGTGGTGGTGAACATTGAAATCTCCTAGAATGGAGATTTCAGAGAAAGGAGAAATAGATAGAATGTGTTCCATCGTAGAAGTAAGATAGTCGAAGAATTTTTGATAGTCAGTAGAATTAGGGGATAAGTAAACAGCACAGATATATTTAGTCAGAGAATGACAGGAAAGCCGAAGCCAGAGTGTAGAGCAGTGGTTCCCAAACTGGGAGCCATATATCAAAATGTAGGGGGCCATAACCTGAACCGAAGAAGTTTAGCAAGTAGGTAGTCAGTGAAGAGAACTTACACTGAGTGGAATGGGGATTCAAATGAAGGAAAAATGAACCTGGCATGAATGTTCAGAAGCAAATGGTCTGGGAGGAGGTGGGCGTGTCGCAACTGAAGGCCATGGTTGTGGCAGGTAATTATGACTCACTATGACTGCATATCATTTCAAAATTATAAAGTTATCAGATTTGTAAGATTCAAAGATCAGATCAAATTGCGTGGGATTAATACACTTTTTCAATCCAGTGAATTTTTTTTTATTGCTGAATCAGCTTTTCGCAATAATGCAATTTTTAATTACTCTAAGTATGGATTTTTTTAATGTGCATTTTATTATTCCTTTAGTACCATTTCAATAATTATATATATATAAGATTCAGCTAAGACAAAATACACATTTCTTTATTAATACTTAAAAGAGAAAATAACAAATGGAATCAATAAAATTACAGGATTTGCTAGAGTGATTTTTATATGGACATGATGAGTGTAGGACTGTAGTGTAGACAGTCACTGTAGTCATAGGTTATGGTTGGGGAAGGGGGGCCATGGACAAGGATCATGTATGAAAAGTAGGTAACGACCAGAAAAAGTTTGGGAACCACTGGTGTAGAGAAATCAGAAGAATAGAGTTCAGGAACACGAGAGCAAGATAAGTCGTTGCGTATATATACACAACAGCCACCTTTGGCTTTGAAATGAGTATAGAGAAAGTAGAAGGATACAGAAAAGGGTTTGCTGTCAGTTGCCTCAGACAGCTGAGTCTCCGTTAGAAAAAGAAGATGAGGTTTAGAGGAGGAGAGGTGGTGCTCAACAGAGCGAAAGTTAGAGGAAAGGCCGCGAATGTTGCAGAAATGAAGAAGAGAGTCAGACAGTGGTTCCAGGCACCTCGAGTCATCACCGGGAGAGGGGCGGATGGTGGGGGCATTTATGGTCCCCCCCCCTGGGGACTCCGAGGCTTGTTGAAGAGGCGCCATTTTATTTAATTTTGAATAGGAAGTGTAGTATGTACTGTGCATGTAGTTTGGTGTAGATAGTTAGAGAAATTTGTACTGGAGAGCATGCTGGCCTACTCTCTGTGTAACTGAGACACTGAAAAAGTTCAGCAAAGGGGAATGGTCAGGAACTAGTCCTGAGGGCTGGTGAAACGGGAGCTCCAGCACTCCCTGTCATCAGCTTTCCATCCAGCTTGGTAGGTCATCCATGTCGTCCTGCCATGGGAGCGGGAAAAAGGGAGGTTGGAAATGCCTCAGTGTGTAAATTATGACAGACTGTAGTTGTGAGAATATCCAGGTAGGTAAAGCAGTTGTGGTGGCATTTATGAAAGCATAATGAGGAACCTGACCGCCGTACCTTTAGTTAACCACTTCATTGCAACGAGGGAATTATATTCTTGCTTTCTTCAAAAGCTTGTAAGCAATTTCGGGGAAACTTTTCACGCTGTCGAGGTGAGATGTGTCCTTTATGACCACTTTACCATGAGACGTTCTCCTTGAGGTGAATAAACTTGGCTTGACATAGTAAGATGTAACTAAGAACACATGTCTTCCTATCAGGTCATTCGGTCTCGGAACACTTGGAAGGTAGAGACTATTACGTCCACTGCCAATTTTATAATGGGTGTCATTCCTGTTACGTGAATTTCTAGTCATGGAAGTAAACACTGACTGTTCTGGGATAATATCGTTTCAACATCTCACTGGCAATGCAAAAAGCCCGATGTAAATATACAGAAATTTCAAAACAGTATATAACTAAATTTCAGCGTCTTTCCCTTTAAACATGTCTAGTAATGTCAGGGATATTCAGCCATGAAAATATCAGTGTCTGTGGGCGGTGATGTCCACTGAAGTGATGAGAGTAAACCGATACTTGTTAAGAGATATTCTGTCTCGTAGTGATATGTGCTCGTGAATGGAAAAAGTAAGTGGTGAAAGATTTTTAGAACCTTGGAGCAGTGAAAGAAATGAGAGGTAAATATAACCATAAAAATGGAGAGAACACACCAGCTTTCTGTATGCGACCAAAAAAATAAATAGATAGCCTATATGAATGATAATAATAATAATGCCTAGGAACCCAGACCTTGAGGTGCGTGCTGGGTGGTGTCTACCGTCCCGCCGTGCGCGGGAAGGACGCCACGCCTGTTGGCATTCCTTCTATCTTCACTCATTTACATTGTACAATATGTAATGTACAATATGTGCATTACATATTGTAGAATACGTCATCATCCAAAATTTTCAGTTTATGGAATTTTCTCGACATTCTGTATGGCATATCCTTATACATAAAATACCTAAATGGGTACAGTAATGGGGTCGGTGAGGTATATTTCAAAGATAAGGGAGCGAAAATGGGTGTGGGTAGCAGACATGTTTGGTGGAACTGGCCAAGATGGTGTGGCAAAGTGGGAGGAGTACAGCCTGTGAAGATCGGTGATGTATGACGGGCGGCGTTGGCAGTCAGGTGTAAGCCACAGATCTGCATTATACTTATGTGCGGGAGTGAGGTTAGAAAAAGTGTGATGGTGTGGTGGAGACGAGTGGTCGGGACGGGCTGTGATGATCGTGTAAGGTGGGGCAAGGCGTAGTAAATCTATCTATCTATCTATTGCCAGACGCCTCAATCCCGTTTGGGGTGGCCACAAACAAATCGCCTCCAAGTCGCCCTGTCCCCCGCCATTTCACTCCCCTGCTCCCAGCTCACACACCCCTCTCTCATATACCTCTCCACCCCATCCCTCCATCTCATCCTCGGCCTCCCCCTCCCTCTTTCCCCCTCCACCTCACTCACATACACTCTCTTCGTCAGTCTTTCACCCTCCATCCTCTCCACATGGCCAAAACACCTCAGTGTGTTCCTCATAACGCTTCCTATCACATCCACATCAACACCACAACGCTCCTTTATATCCTCATTCGTCAGCCTGTCTCTCCATGTGACTCCACAGGCTCCTCTTAAATAACTCATTTCCACTGCTCTCACTCTTGACTTGTGTCCTTCCAACAACGTCCAAGCTTCACTTCCGTACGTTAGAGTTGGTATCACAATACTGTCATGTAGTAACTTTTTCACGTCCATGCTCACTTCCCTGTTTCTTATCACTGCTTTCAAGGAACCAGCAACCTTTCTTCCCTGCTGTACCCTTTCAAGCACTTCACCCTCCAAACCTCCATCCTTACTCATCACACTACCCAAGTACTTAAACGTACTCACACTTTCCAATTCCTTACCATCCAACCTCGCTGTACATTCACTGACTTCACCTCTTTCAAAGACCATCACTTTACTCTTCCCTACATTCACCTTTAGATTCCGTTTCTTACACACTCTCCCAAACTGATCCACCAAGCCTTGCAGCTCTCCTTCGTCTTCACTCAACAGCACAGTATCATCTGCAAACAACAGTACAGGGAGTTTCCAAACACTATCCTCTCTCACCAGGGCCACTCCAACATCCACTACCCTACCTTGTACCTCTTTTATTACCCCATCCATGTACAGATTGAACAACCATGGAGACATGACACATCTCTGTTTCAACCCAACCTTCAAAGAGAAAAATTCACTTAGATCACCATCCACACGCACTGCAGCCTTCGCACCATCGTACATACTCTTCACAGCATTCAACAACTTTCCATCTACTCCATATATTCTTAACACTTTCCACAATCCTTGTCTATCCACCCTGTCATATGCTTTCTCCAAATCCATGAATGCTGCATACAACTTCTTTCCCTTCTCTAGAAACTTTTCCACTAAAGATCTGAGAATGAATATCTGATCTACACAACCTCTTCCCTTCCTAAAGCCTCCCTGTTCTTCTCCAACTAATCACTCTGTGATTAAATCACTCTGTGAAAATGGGCGTTGTAGATTGTCCAGTATGAGCATGATGGTGTTATTTCAGTTTTCCCGCAAACATAGCCAGAACAATAACAATAATAATATAAACAAGAGGGTAAGCACACTGCCACTGCTAGTTCATACCTGGTGCCTCAAGTCGCTGCACAGATTTCGTTAAAGAGAGGGGTGGGGAGGTGATGCAGGACGGGAGTTGGTGAAGGGTCGTGGTACAAAAGGAGATACACAGGCTGAAAATCAGGGAGCGCAGGTAAAGACAGGAAGAAAGTCAAGCAGGCAGGTAAACAGGCAAATATAAAAGTAGGGAGGCAGAGAAAAAGCAGCGAGATGGAAAAGAAAAGGACTGGCAAGCAGGCAGGTAAGTAGCAAGGTAGGCAGAAAGGCAGGTAAGCAAAATAGAAATGAGAGAGATAATTGCAAATGGAAGAAAGATCCCGGCTGGTATGTAGGAAGACAGATAGGGTGAGGCGGGTGGTATGGGCGGCAGAGACAAGCAAGAAAATATACTGACTAGAACTCTGGTGCAAGGCAGGAAGGGAGACAGGGCAGGCAGAGATCTGGGTCACGGCGAGGCAGAGAGGAGGCACGATTGACTGAAGCAAAGAGGAGGCAAGTAAGGCAAAGATATGGGGCTTCATTCACAGGATCTCAGTAACTTGACTATATCCTCCTTTTAATACAGATTTATTTAATACTTTGGCCTGGTAGACAGTCCGGATGATAAGGAACTACACCCACATTTGCCATTAACAGTGTTGACAAACTATCTGTATTTATACTAGTCTTTTGACGAGAGAGCACTCACAACTGTTCAAGACACATTTTATAAATTTCCCACTTCCTAAACCACCCTCTTATACACCTCTAAGCCACCTCCTTATATCCTTCTAAGCCACCTTCTTACATCCTTCCAGGACACCCTACTACATTCCTCTAAGCAACCCTCTTACATCCATCAAAGCCACCCTCTTTCACTCCCATAAGCCACCGTCTTACACCCTAATAAGCCACCTTGTCACGCCTCTCTAAGCCACTTTCTTATACCCCTATAACCCACTCCCTTACACCCCTGCAGCACACTCCCTTACATCCCTCTAAGCCACCTTCTACAAAAGGTTTTTTCTTAGCAGGAACACAGCCTCTTTTAACAATATATTGAAAACTCTACTGAGGCGGTGCACAGCTAGTCCACTAATATTTCATTACACACACACACACACACACACACACACACACTGTATCCTCTACCGGAAAAACCCTGGGATACAGTCTCCATTGATCTCTTAGCGTTGCCGAGAAGTCGTCAAGGTTCAAGTTATGTACTGGTGGCAGTGGACCATTTCTCACGATTCACTGTTTTAGCACCTTTACAGACAAAAACTTCAGAGGAGGTGGCGCACGCTTTTGTGACTTCAGTGATTTGTCCATACTCAACACCTAAGGTATTGCTCAGCGATAATGGCAGTGAATTTCGTAACCAGGTGTTACAAGAAATCTGTCGTATGTATGGAGTAAAGCAAGTTTTTGTAATGCCTTACAGTCCTAAGAGCAATGGCCTGGTGGAGAGAACAAACAGGAAGATACTGGAAGTCTTGAGACCAGTTAATAACCTCAAATCAGGAGGATAACTGGGAAGACTGGTTACCACATGTAGCGGCGACCATCAACTCCTCAGAAAATTCATCAACTGGGAAGTCTCCTCATTATATCCTTTATGGAGAAGAGAAAGTGTTACCCTACGATTTGTTGGCTGGACCTCCTACTCCAGTATACAACGAAGAAGACTACGCAAAGGTACAGTTGTTGAAATTCCAACGTATACACAGTGAAGTACGGAAAAGATTAAAAGCCTCAAGAGCGGAGATGATGGCGAAACAACACAAAGGTAGTCAAGAAAAGACGTTACAGGCAGGCCAGAAGGTCATGATCCACAACCCTGAGAGAATTTCCAAGCTCAGACCTTAGTTCCGTGGACCATATACCGTTGTGGAACGAGTACGTGGAAATACTTATAGAATAAAGGATGAAGCTAATGGAACTCAGGAGGTAGTACATGCTGATAGGATCAAACTAGTAAGTCAAGAGCTAGGCCTAACTAACCCTGCGTCTGATGTGTTGTCCCCTCTGTCTTCATCGCAGTTTATGTCGTCGTCCGTACCTGTCCCTAACCAAGAGTATCACAGCAAGCTACGATCCCACAACAAGAGTGATTAAGGGAGTATCTTCTCTTGCAGAAAAAAATGTGGCTGTGGCTCATACTCCTCGTGCGTTGCTTGGGGTGGACCTATGGAAAGACGTCGGACACGGACACGACTGCGTTAATGCCAGGAGCACTGAAGAGCCCACTTGGAGAAGTCGTAGTAGTGGAAGATGCAGTATGCGTCTACTATCCAATGGAAGGCTATCTCCAAACGCCAGATATTGTCAAGGAGGTCTCCAAGGGCTTGTCGAATCTCAGACAGCAACTGTTGGAAGTAGGAAAGATGTTTAATCGAAACCCACGATTGACGAACTCTGACACTGAAGCTTTGGAACGAACCTTGCATGGAATTGTTGAGCTTCAGACTAGGCATATAGACAGGCTCACCGACAGGCTCACTACCTTGCATGTAGCTTTACCTAACGTACACTCTGATCTTTCCAAGCATGTCCATGCACGTACTAAGAGAGGACTTGTGGATTTTCTAGGAATCCTGTCTCAACAACTCTTTGGTACGGCATTAGATAAGGATGTAGTGCAATTGGGTAGACAGATGCATGACTTGACACTGGCCGCTAAAGCCAATAATAGATTAATCATGCATATGTATAAACAGTTAGATGAGTTCACTAATAAAGCTAACGAGATAATTAGGACTACCAACCATCTAGTAGAGCTTGTGAACAACATCCAAATTAACCTACCAACCCTAGCTAACTTGGTGTTATTCGCTGAGTACTTACATGCTCTCGACGAGTCAACCACTGCTTTGGAGAAGCTGGCAGCCAATATGGTGGACGGCTTAATCGATGCAAGTTTGAACAGGGTTAATGCTTTATTGCTGCCTACTAATATACTAACCAATGCACTTGATATAGCTATGTGGAAGCATGGACTTATGCCACTCTTTGATCTGAGTCAATATTATTACCCATTGTTAGAGGCCCAGTTGACCCATGAAGGCATCCTGATATTGGTACCTATGAGGAATGCTGTAACATACCAGGCACGGCGGTTCATTTCCTTCCCTTTTGCTACTGCTAATAATACACTTGTTGTTACTGAAGAGGGTCCAGAGGTGCTAGTTGTCTCAGATGACAAGAAATATGTAGCAGAAACGACTGTGGATGAATTTGAGAAGTGTAAGGCCTCATTTCTTGATCTCCATATATGTCCTGCTTTCCATTTTGTCTTCGTACCATTAAAGGTAGAGGAGTGTAAGAAGGCCTTGTTGGACACAAATACTTCCTCTGCTCTGCAACGTTGCACCTTCCAACCCATCCAGTTGAAGTCAGTTTTCCATGCTCATATTCATGCGAAACAGTACTTTTACTTTCCTGAGACAGAGGATGTAACTGTGATTTGTGCCTCACAGAATCAATTCCTTACAGTAAAGGGGTACTGTGTTGCACCTGATTTTTGTGAGTTACACAGTAAAGAGATAGCAGTTCTGCCTAGCAAGCATCATCTAGCTTTGACAGTGAACTTCTCATCCCAGTTACGACCCTTTTTACCTTCATTCAGTGTTACTTCCTTGAATGTGAACAGGCTGTCTCATGTATTAAAGGAGCTTACCTTCCTCTCCCACCTGAACAGGACTGATTTAGAGCCTTATGTACTGTCCTATCTTCCTTCATACCTTTCTCCTTCCTATTTTGGTCCTGGCATTGGTCTTCTACTTATTGTGGTCTTGTCCTGTGTTTGTGGTTTAGGCTACTATTTAAGGCGTCAATTAAGGAACCCACTGATACCACGTGTCCGTACTCGAGGATTGCAAGTGGATGTTCCTGAATAGTTAGCTACCCTACACTCTGGTTAGGCTACACGGTAGTTAGGACAACAATGTCGACGAGGACGTCAATGGTGTGGCCGAGCGATGTTCTGGTGTCAACATCTTTTTCCATATGAAGTTGTAGTATCACACATTGTACATAATAATTTTTAAAGCTGTTTAGTCATAATTAACAGTGTGTAATGAAGTGTGAATGATGAACAACCAAATATCATTTCGCTGTTAGCTGTGGTATAGAAGAAGGTGGATGGCAGACCATAAGTGCCACCCTGTTTCAATTATAAAATGAAGGTTAGGAGAAGTGAAAAGATATCTGAATAGTGCGTAAGTGTAAAGTCCTGGGGAACCATTTATTATGTTGGTATATGTGAATGTACTTAATACCATTTAATAGAGGTGTATAATGTGCTAGTAGAGTTGTCATTTATCTCTACTTTTTGCATAAGCCCAGAGTATATGTAAATGCACGGCACCTCACTTTTTAGCTGACCTCAGCACCGCGCCCTAGTCGGCTCGGTGAGCGTACAGCGTCAGAAGCCGTTTTACAGTTTTAAAGAGAGGTGGTGTCGCTCTTACATATCTCTCGGGTCGCAGTTATATTATTCTGTGCCCAATAAAGAGAGATTTAATCTGCTCATTTCTGTCACCTTACGCTACCACTTAATAACAGACCAGCTTCCACCTTCTCGTGGCAGAGGACCTTTGGTGGGAAGTGTCGGGCAGTGACGGCGACTAGCTGATGTGTACTACAGACAGTGTCGTCGATCCAACACGGTGGTCTAGTTATACTATAACAGCAGAACACATTATTTTATTGGTGCTAGCGGTGGCACGATATTTAGTGCTAGCCGTGTACCGATACAAGGGGAGGGGCACTAATCCTTCACAACCCACTTGCTGACACGTAAGGAACACGTATGGGTTGGCTTTATGGTTAACAGCCAGCGTTGTAAATTGTTTCCTGGCTTACAGGAAACCATTTGGCTTGTCACTCAATGTAAAGCCGCCTGAAAAGGAAAGAAAACTAATAAAACGTGACAAGAAAGATAGAAGATGTGGGAAGAGAGGGGGCAGGCACAGATAAAGAGTGATAAAGGTGAAGGAAGAATTAGGCAGCACTACAGTACGTCTGTAGGACTACATATTATATTTACAAATCATGATAGATAGATAGATAAATAGATAGATAGACAGCCCTCTGCGAGCCTGGGAAAAGGAAATGAGGTTTGCAAGTTTCACTGAGGAAAGCTGACGACAGCGGCCAGTAAGGAGATGATGCAGTTAGCTGTCAGCAGTCCTCTCGTGAACAAAGACCTGGTGACCACACGCACATATACACACATACTCACACACAGGCTTCTTTAAACTTTCCATCCATGAGGAATACACGTGATACGTCTCCTGTTTCACCAGAATTTAGGAAAGAGAGCTCAGAAGGGTACAAGCGATACTAGAGGCAGGTCGAAGGGGAGAAGGGCTTAGCAACTCGAGAGACAGAGAGAGAGAGAGAGGGAGCAAGACTCTATATTCCGCTTTGTGTGAGAGACTTGTTAATATTTCCGAGACAAATAAAAATAGTCCCATACTATTCTTTACCTCTCGTGTCACTACATGACAAATGGGAAGCTACTACAAGATATAAAAGCCGCTCGACCACAAGTCTAAAATATATATATATAACTCAACTACAACTCAACCACAAAAGAACCACAAAGTATTTTATGACACAAAGTCATTTATGACATTTGGTGGCAGCGGTGGGATACGAACCTCATCTACGAATCAACAACACAACCAGTTCCTGACAGAATTCTCTCCAACCAGCCCCCTCCGTCTCCCAGATCATCATGCTGATGCAGAGGTCAAGAGATCACACGACGCCTTGATACAATATTGCAATTTCTATGACGAACCAGCGAATCTACGGACATCGTCTCCCAATTAAAAGCAAATTTCTACAAAAGCGGGTGATACTCTACAAGATTAGCTTCAGTCTACAGTGAATCCCGACAAAATACAGCCTACAATGCAAATAGTCTACAAGTCTACGAAACAACTCTATAATCTTCACGTAACTTCAGGCAGCAACAAGAAGAATATAAAACAAAGCAAGTAAAGAAGAGGAAACACCGAAGCAACAAGCACACAAGCCACCACCACTCCCTCCCGCCTGCTGACCCAGAGGTCAAGACACGCAGCAAAACACCAAGTCCATATTCACAACTCGTCTTACTCATCAGTCTTCACTCAAGTTACTCATCGCTACTCATTCACTCACCACAGCTACCAGTGTGGGAAGCCGACGTCACCATGTGCTGAGATGACATCACAACGTGAGTCTGCCATGCCAAGCAACATGTGACTGACACCAGGCACTTCTCACCCACTACTCATTACTCATTATTCACATAGCTCCTACTCATACTCATTTATTTTCACAGTTACGTTGGAAATTCGACGTTCTATGCTGAGGTTTGCCTGGGACAGCCGTTAACCACTACAAATACCAGGCCATGGAATTTCCTGAGTAATATCGTCCATCAACACACCACTAGAATTATCAAGAGATCTTCAATCAAACCTGTATTTTTCTTCCGAGATCGACTTTTGTATCGACACACCTCTACGATCTGTATCAAGTGGGTAAAATTATACTTGCTCATTTCTTCTCAGTGCTAAAATTAGCTATATTCAACTTATTTACTCATCTATTTTGCTAGGACATAAATAAACAAGAGGCGTATATCATAACACCATATCTTAATGACAGGAATATTTTCGCCACCACCCATGTTAATACCAGATGACACACAAATTGCCACAACATCAGACTCACAATTAAGAGACAGCCCACCCCTTGTACAAACCTCACCACACGCTAAAGATAAAGAAACAAATACGGGAGTTTCAGATGATGAGTGGGAAACCCCCTCAGACATAGAGAGTGTCGACTTTGCCGCTGCCTTGCATACGTATGCCAATATACTTAACAGGGTTCACCGGTCCGGTCATACATATTCCACCATTCCCTCACACAACGATAAACACGTACAAGTTGAATTAACAGGGCAATCATTAAAAATGGATCAAGAAACAAATACCGCTGATCTAAAAACCACACCTCACGTGTTTGTGTATCACGAGGATAAGACTGCCCCAAAATTCTCTGGCACAGACAAAGATCGCATTGATGTCATTTCATTAGTCAGTCAGTGCGAACAAATGTTCATCAAGCGCCACATACTAGATGAACAAGAGAAAATTGCTATTTTTTCATCTTGCATAAGCCAGGAAAGATGTCCAGCAAGCAATTTATTGCGCTCTGATAAGCTCAATCGTGCTAGGACATATGATGAATTTAAAACTGAATTTCTGAAGAAATTTTCTGGAGGTATGAACTTCTTGCCAGGTATAATTCCAGAATTACATAAAATTGTAGATCTTGTAAGGGAGCACACTACAAACCATGTGCTCAGTGAAATAACTGCTGATGTCTCCACAATCAAGAGAACCTTGTTAGCTACACTGGAGAATTCTAATTGGATGGAAAGATGATGGAAAGATGTCCCCAGACCTCGTCGTGGACATCATTGTTATGTAGCTGCCTTGTGTAAATTACCTGATAGGACCCTTAAGATCGCCAAGACGATCGCGTACACCCCAGGAATGTGCTTGCTAGACTTAATGAATGAGGTAGAGATGCAGTGCAGTAAAGCAGGTGTGGTCGACACACATGCACATTCTGGTAGAATCAGGGTACCTGAGACAGTATCAGCTGTGAAAACATCGACACGGACCCCAAACAGAGAACAAAATCGATCGCGACCAGAAATGAGGCAGCCCAAACAAACAAAGACGCCTAGAAATCGTTCCCAGACGCCTTTCTACAGGCAGTTTCATAAGTTTTCGCGCAGCCCTAGCAGGTCTCGCGCCATAAACAACACTTCTTATGGGAAATCACCTCGTAGGTCACAGTCAAGGGATAGGTCCATTCTATGTCATTATTGTTCAAAACCAGGACACACAAGGTATGAATGCTTTATCAAGGCAAAAGAGGAAAACAAAAGACACAAGGATTTGGTCCTTACTGTAGGCATCATAGATACCAAGGGCACTGGACTAGTGATTGCAAAACAGTAGAAAAAATTGTGTCTATGTTCAAATCGGGGGAAGACCAAGTCATGACAAAAAACGAACAAACGTAAAGAAGAACAAGGCTAAACTTCACATAGGAGGCATGTTGGGAAATGAGTGTATCTTGATACCAGCTGCATGTGAGGATCAAAACGTTTCCTTATTTTTAGATACAGGCTCTCCAGTGAACTTAATAACACATGAAGAACTAAATAGAATTCTTAAAAATAAAAAGAAAGTAACTTTTCTGGATGAAGCTGATTTAGATTTATACACAGTAGATGGACAAGAGATTACAGTGAAAGGTATGATAAGATTAAATCTCAGTTTCACAGAAACTACAAGACCATTCTCTGCATTTATCTATATTGTTGAAAACTTAGCAATTAAAGCTCATATGTTACTGGGCTTAAGATCCATGAGAGCTGAGAACATAACTATACTCCCACAAATGAATGGAATAGACTTTGATAATGAATTCATAGAGGAAATAACTTCAGAGCCCTTACCGATTGGTAGAAGAGAGCCAAAAAGAATTGGTAATATTAAAGGCTTAAACAAACATACACAAACAGATGAGTGTATAGATCCACTTACACCAGCAACCCCATCTTCGAGAATTAGTGACCCAGATAACAGTACTGATTTATCAATTTTTCCAGCCCATCTCACTAATGATTTAGTTATACCACCTAATTCATACATGAAGGTTACCATAAAGAGCAAATTACGGAATAGTACTGTTCTTGTCTTAGAAGAATTATGTAAAGTAAAGGGATTGTCAGTAGAAAACGCATTATGTCATAGAACGACGAAGGGCAAACTCAGATATTCATAATTAATCACATGAATGGGGAAGTTCAGTTGAAAAAGGGAACTTGCATAGTTAATATTGAAAAATGTTTCGCCCCTGTGAAGGAAATAAATATTGGTGGAGTAACAAGTGAGATAAAATCTACGGATAGAGAAAGAATAAAAGAGAATTTAATTCACTCAGGTGAATTTGACGAAGAAAATGATTTGTTAACCCTGCTAGAAACACACAGGGACACCGTAGCATTGCACGGAGAACAATTAGGGTGTACTAACTTGATTAATCACATGATTAATGTGCACCCAGAAACACCACCAATTTTCGTACCAGCTTACCGCATACCACACTCCCAACGTACACTTGCAAATCAGTATGTCGATGAAATGTTAAAGCTTGGAATTATTGAGCCTTCAGTTTCCCCGTGGAACGCCCCCCTATTCTTTGTGCCCAAACGAAATGGAGAAATGCGTGCGGTAGTAGATTACCGTAAACTAAATAATCACACAATACCAGACAGATTTCCCATGCCGTTGCTAAGTTCTACAGAATATTGGTCCTGAGAATAATATATTCTCGACCATCGATCTCCTAAACGGCTACTATCAGATTCCGGTATCTCAGGAGTCACGTAAATACACTGCCTTTTCAACAAACAGAGGCCATTATCAATATACAAGAATGCCATTGGGACTGAGGACAGCCCCAGGCACATTCCAGCGTCTTATGAATTACGTATTGTCCGGAATTTTAGGACAAGGAATATTTGTTTATCTTGACGATATTATTATCGCAACGAAGAATATTAAGGATCATCTCAGGAATTTAGACTTACTCTTACAAAAGCTTAGTGATGCTGGATTAAAAATTAAACTTTCTAAATGCAAATTTTGCTTTAAGGAAATAAATTTCTTAGGCCACAAATTAAGTTCTGATGGTATTCACACCACTGATGACAAAATACAGGCAGTGAGAGATTTTCCTGAACCCACTACGAATGACGAAGTTAGACAATTTTTAGGTCTGGCTGGGTACTATAGGTCATTCGTACCACAGTTCTCTCATATAGCCTTCCCTCTATTCCAACTACTCAAAAAAGATGCTGTATTCCAATGGGAAGAAGAACAAAAAAGGGCATTTAACAATCTAAAAATTAAACTAACAAATGCACCTTGTTTAGCATATCCGGATTACACAAAATCATTTCTTATTTGTACAGACGCATCAGTTAAAGGATTAGGGGCTGTACTGATGCAGGAAGATAAAAGAGGAAAGAATCAACCAATTGCATTTGCCAGCAGACAAACAAGAGGTGCAGAGAAAAATTATTGCACTACAGACTTAGAGGCACTTGCAGTGGTTTTTGCATTACAAAAGTTTCGAGATTTGGTATATGGTTACGAAATCCACTTATTCACCGATCATAAACCACTGGTGGGTATGTTTAAAGAAAAACTCCTTTCTGGGAGGAGAGCAAGATGGAAATGTACAGTTGAAAACTACAATGTACAAATTCATTATATACAAGGTAAAATGAACATAGTAGCTGACGCATTATCTAGGAACCCGAACACAATTCAGGTCGCGGCGTTAGATCTCAAAGGAAATATCCCAAACCACGAGGATATCGCAAAGGCACAAAGACTTGACCCAATATGGTCAAAAGTAATATACAAGTTAGAAAGTGGAGATGACATACAATTACCCAAACTTCATGTCCCACTTGAACAATTCACAATTGTCAATAATACATTATACAAAATTAACTCTAAACAACCAAAACGCCAAAGAAATGCTAACCAGTTGGTAGTACCTAATTACATGATACCCCAAGTATTACGATTGATACACGACAGCCCACATGCAGGACATCCTGGAAAGGATAAGACACTCAACCAAGCCCAGCTATTATATTACTGGTCTTCATTACGAAGACATATAAACAATCATATAGACAGATGCGAATCATGTGCGAAACACAAAGGATACCCAATCACACCTGCACCGATGGGTAATTACCCAGTACCACATCAACCATGGGACGTTGTCGCTGTTGATTTACTCAAGATGCCATTATCATACAATAATAACCTATACTTATTCGTAGTAACGGATCATTTTTCCCGTTATGTCATTTTAGCTCCAATTAAAGATAAGACAGCAGAGACAGTAGCAAAGGCAATAACAGATAATGTAATATGTCGCTTTACTACCCCAAAGGTATTAATAAGTGATAATGGAGGAGAATTTAATTCTGAGATCTTACAAGAAATATGTAAACAATACAACATCAAAAAGGTTAACGTTTTGGCCTATCACCCAGCATCGAATGGGTTGGTAGAGAGACAAAATAAAAAGGTATTAGATGTGCTACGACACATTCTCAGTGAAAATTCTGCAAGCTGGGATGATTGGATTCCCAGAGTAGAGGCCTCAATTAATGGGTCTATAAATAAATCCATTGGTGACACACCACATTTCATTATATATGGCACAGATAAAAAATTACCATATGAGCTCCTAGAAGGTGACAGCATACCTATATACAATTACGATGATTACTCTAAACTCCGTTTACGTGAATTCCAGGACATTCACAAAAGAGTCAAAAAACAATTAACGATGTCCAAGGAAGAAATGACGGAGGCATTTAACAAGAAGGCAAAAGATTCACCTATCAGCTTAGGAGACATTGTTTACGGAGTCATTCATACGAGAGACAATAAATTATCCCCAAAATTTGAGGGCCCATACAGAGTAATTAACATAAAAGCAAACAAAGTTTTAATTCACTTTCAAGTGGCGAGGAGAAACAAGTTCATATTGACCATTTAAAACGAGTTTCAAGGGAATTATCACATAATTATTCAGCCTCGGATACAACCGAACAGGTGAACGTACCTCAAGAAACCAAGCATGAACACAACAATGATTACAAAAAGAAATTAAGGTCATATACCAAACAATCGAACATAGGTGCAACTATTCCAATAAAATCTACAGCACATCATTTACGAGAATTAAGTATCGATTTAAACTCTTTCTATAAATGAAATAACAGTCAACCGTAACGCACATCATCACTATCATCAACCACAGCTTTATAGGAAATTAATAGATTTTTTTTTTTCGGTAGGTTACGATGAAGGGACTTATGCTATGGATTCTCCTCTACATAGCAAGAGGATATGCGCACTTAGACCCCAAGCATATAGTACGACAAGGATGCCTCATAGCTCCAACGGCCACGACTACAATCGTTAAGGACGTCATGAGTACTGAAATAAGTCTAGATTACTTGTATGACTTACCTACTTATCTAGAAAGACTTGCGACGCCGATGCGAACTCTGGACTTCATGATAGGAAATTATGTTTCACAAGCACATAACACCAAGGAAGTGAATGAAATGGTGAAGTTAGCGAAATGGAAACTAGAACAGGCGAAGTCAACTATGCTCGTCATGATCCAAGATCTCCCATCTTATGGAACGGAGGTACTGAGCGACAGGAACAACATCACACGTACTCGCCAAAAGCGCGGTTTGTTCGATCTGGGCGGCGCAGTTCTTGGGAACATCTTTGGATTGGCTACAGAGGATGACCTTAAAGAAATAAACAACAAATTTAATAAGATAGTTCAGGTACTAACATACCAAGATAAATTCATCACAGGACAGAACTCAGCAATGAAGACAATTGTGAAAAATCTGAAACAAGCAGAAAACGTAGCTCTCGAGAGTGTAGATAAAATAAATGAATTAGAGGGAAACGTTACTCTTTTCCAGCACTTCTCCATCATCACAGAACATATTGACACGATTCTACTACAATTAGAGAACACTAGAGATCGTTTCAGGGCACTTATGCAAGGAATTTAGAATGCTGGTGATGGCAAGATCACAAATGACTTACTCCCAGTTCATGAGCTACGTCAGATAGTTAGTCAAGGCATACATAAACATAAATTGAAGCCATTGTTCCGCAGTAGGGAATTTATGCAATATTACCCGTATTTAGAAGCAACACTAACACCAACATCAGTGGTAGTTCATGTACCATTCATCACTGAAGACCTGTTCACAGTAAACCAAATACACCCTTTCCCCTATAAAAATAACAACACTTTGGTCATCATCAACATCAACACAGACACCGAACTCATCATGGTCTCCAAGAGACGGGACACTGTCACTTTTGCGAGTGAGTCAACGATTGAACGAAAGTGCCGCACATCCTTACATGCTGTTCATCTTTGTCCTGCGTACATTTTCACGTTTCAGCCTACTGATACGGTCCCTTGTGAAATGGCTATCATCAGCAATAACAATATTCATCATCATTGCAACTTCACTTTTGCTCCAGATAAACTTGTACACCATCAACGCATTGGACACTCACAGTTTTTTTATTTCCCTCATAACACATCAGTTTACATAGTCTGTCCAGATATACCACCATCTCATACATCAGCATCAGGATTATACATAGCACCAGACTACTGAGCGGTATTTACACCAGCCATGTCTACTTTATCCACCATCAATCACTACGCCATTTTCAACCATTCACACAAACATTTCCACCCACTGCCTAATATGAACTTAAACATGAGCACAAGTATTAAGCTGACTTCACCTAAGTTTGAAACTATGCAGCTGATCAATGAAACAATGAAGCCCTGGGAAGATTTGAGTTTGAGTATGTTCAACCCATATTATGTGTATAGCCCAGCACCTACTGTCTTTATAATCGTCTGCATTGTAGTTGCAGTACTGCTGTTCGCAATGCACAGAATGCATGCAAGAATTGCTAATTTGGAGTCATTATTTAGTGGGGGGAGAGTTAACATCACAGTTAACCACCCTGAATGAAGTGTATATATTTTGTATATAGTATTGATTATATATATATATATATATATATATATATATATATATATATATATATATATATATATATATATATATATATATATAAAATACAAAGAACCAAATGACCCATATATGACAGATCAGTACCATTATCTTTAAATGAAATATTAATAACTCTTACAATAATCTTAATTTTAAACTATTTTTATTCTTGCATGTATGCATTTCACTATAATAACCCAAGTACATACTGTATTACAGTTAAATAATTTACTTTAATGCATTTATTCAAATATGTATACAACTTGTTTAAAATGTAATATTACTAAATAATCACTATTTACTATGAATAATATATGTATACAATATTCATACAATTATGTTACTTTACAATATTATGTATTTCACTTAATTAGCTTATAAGTTCATTATAATGTGTATATAGTATGTATTAATATATTAGGACTATTAACTGTCGATGGTACGCCATTTTCGCGCGGCCGAGCAGATGTAGGACTACATATTATATTTACAAATCATGATAGATAGATAGATAAATAGATAGATAGACAGCCCTCTGCGAGCCTGGGAAAAGGAAATGAGGTTTGCAAGTTACACTGAGGAAAGCTGACGACAGCGGCCAGTAAGGAGATGATGCAGATAGCTGTCAGCAGTCCTCTCGTGAACAAAGACCTGGTGACCACACGCACATATACACACATACTCTCACACAGGCTTCTTTAAACTTTCCATCCACGAGGAATACACGTGATACGTCTCCTGTTTCACCAGAATTTAGGAAAGAGAGCTCAGAAGGGGACAAGCGATACTAGAGGCAGGTCGAAGGGGAGAAGGGCTTAGCAACTCGAGAGACAGAGAGAGAGAGAGGGAGCGAGACTCTATATTCCTCTTTGTGTGAGAGACTTGTTAATATTTCCAAGACAAATAAAAATAGTCCCATACTATTCTTTACCTCTCGTGTCACTACATGACAAATGGGAAGCTACTACAAGATATAAAAGCCGCTCGACCACAAGTCTAAAATATATATATATAACTCAACTACAACTCAACCACATAAGAACCATAAAGTATTTTATGACACAAAGTCATTTATGACACGTCAAGTGAGTGGATGATAGCCGCCACCACTTTATATAATGAAGATAAAGGAGAAAGAATTAATGAATAAAATGGAAGAGAAGCAAATAAAAGCTGAGACTGGAGAAAAAAATAATTAACTGGGGTCTATAAAGGAGAAATAAAAACAGGGGGTGAAAAGAAGACAGGGAGAACAGATAAGGGAAAATAGGGTGAACGAAAAAATGAGAATAAGAAACAAAAGATGCATAAATGAAAAAAATGAAACAAAAAGAAAAAAAATGATCAAAGAAAAGAGAAAAGTGTAACAAATGAATGCAGGTTGTAACTCAGTCCAGGTGTAGTGGAGTGCCAGGCCGTGTACATCTAACCCTTTCCACTTATACGCTGATGACTCCACCCTTCACCTTTCCATTCAGTTCCCGCAACGTCCATCTCAGCTTCAACAAACAAGGGATGAGGCTATGGCACACCTAATGTCTGGCTTGGCTCGTATCTCTGACTGGGGTAAAAATAATCTGGTTGTTTTTAATGCATCAAAGACTCAGTTTTTGCACCTATCAACCCTCCAAAATCTTCAACAGGTATACCCACTAATGTTTAATAATATTCAGCTTAATCCTGCATCATCCTTGAACATGCTTGGGGTTTCATTTACTCGGGACTTATATTGGAAAGATCATATTACATATCTTGTAAAATCTGCTTCCAAGAGATTGGGTGTTTTTTTTTTTTTTTTTTTTTTTTTTATATGACCGACTCTGGGCATAGGCTTCACAGCCTGCTTTCAAGGCCCAGTAGTCCTCCTACGTACGCACACCTCTACATGTCACCACTTCGGCGCTAACACCCACCGTCCATACTGAATACATGCTAGGGCTGTCTCATACAGGACTGGTGTATTGGTATTAGCGGGGGTATTTTTACGACATGTCGGCGGGTCTTCTGGTAGATCAGTAAAGTCTGATTTTATGAAATTCAAATCCTTAAACTGTTCCCTGCCTCAGCGGGATTTGAACCCGGGTCCGTCAGGACTGCAGGCCAACTCTCTACCGATTGAGCCACCGCCTCCCCCAAAAGCTGACGTCGTTCCTTCTTTACCCCTGCACAATTGTTGACTCTATACAGGGGTTTTATCCGCCCCTGCATAGAGTACAACTCTCATGTGTGGGGAGGCTCCTCACATTCAGCTCTTCTCAATAGGGTGGAGTCAAAGGCTTTTCGCTTCATTAACTCTTCCCCTCTTACTGACTCCCTTCAACCTCTGTCTCTTCGCCGCACTGTTGCATCTTTATCTCTTTTCTCGCTACTTCAATGGTCTCTGCTCCTCTGAACTGTCTGCATGCATTCCTCCACCTCTACGACCGGCGCGTAGCACCCGTCTAGCAGCAAACTCTCATCCCTTTTTTGTCCAACTTTCTAATGCAAGAGTTAACCGTTACTCCCAGTCCTTCATTTATGCAACAGGTCAACTCAGGAACTGTCTCCCTCTGTTTGCATTTCCTGCTTCCTATGATCTCAAGTCTTTCAAACGCAGTGTGTCCAGGCTTCTCGAAATGATCGGATCTTGAATTTGGCTCTCTCTTGTATTTTGTTTTTCTCTTGGAAGGAACAGTTTTGCGGGCTCGTTGCCTTTGGTTCCTTCTTCCTCACATTAAAAAAAAGAAAAGAAAACTTACTTCATATCCCCTCCCACCTCTCTTGTACCTTGTGATGATGTACTATAATGCAGAAGAAAAGACAACTGGAAAGAAAGTAAAAGATGATGATGATGGTGACTGTGGTAATGGTTGTGATGCTGGTTGTTGCTTGTTATTGATGGTGATCATCATTATACGGAAACTGATGATAATAAAGATGATGATAATGACGATGTTGATATTAAGAAAAAACTTACGCTACAAAACCAATAATTGTGATGATGTTCGTGGTGTTCAATAGTGATGTTGGCTAAAGCTGATGATGATGGTGGTGGTGGTGGAAAAACTTAGATCTACACATCAGTAAGCGAATGGTGAAGGTAGTAGTGATTCTGCATAGTGTTGTGAGTTGGCTTTAATATTTATGATGATGATGACGATGGTGATAATTATGACGATGATGGTGGTGGTAGAGAGAAAGATAATCAGGACCAAAAAGGAGATGGTATTGGTCCTCATGAACTCCTGGCCTCTGGTGCAGAGACCCAGGCCGTTCGACTCTGCCAGGCCTCATCTCCTTCTTGTTATTCATTTTATTTTTCTAATGACCAGAGATTTTATGCAGGTAGGTTAGGACAGACTTTTGTAACTGGAGGGGTTGGGTATCGTCTACATTAACACCTGCTGCACTAGGGGGATTTTACCTGATAAAAGTACTATGTTTGTGCCAAGAATAATATATATATATATATATATATATATATATATATATATATATATATATATATATATATATATATATACTGAAGGTGTTGATTTCGGTAGAACGACCCTGGCCACCTGATGTCCAGCTGTAGGAGATAAATAAATAAATAGATATAAACATAGAAACATATGGAGACAGATAGACTGATAGAGAATGAAAAGGGGAAACAAAGACAGACAAAGAAATGAAGGCAAAAAAAAAGAGCAAGAGATATATAAATATAAACCGATAAATCGCAGGTGAAGGTTTGAGCTCAATACAGGTGTAGTAGATTCCCACACCTCTCCACCTTACTTCATTTTGCCTCTAACGTCTCTTGTAGCTTGTGATGATGTACTTTAGTGGTGACTTTGATCTGATGTAGCTAATAGTGGTGAAGGTGATAGTGATGATGACGATGGGAGTGATGGTGATGTCGATGGATACATAGGTTAATGTGATGACAGAAGTGGTGATGGTGATGGTTAAATAGGTTAATTTTGATGATGATAATGATTAGGTTATGGACAATGATGATGATGATGATGGTCGTGATGGTGGTGGTGATGGAGGTGGTGGTGATTATACTGATATCCAGCGGGTTAGCACGGATGATGTAATTTTACTTCTCGTCTCCTGTCATTCTTACACCATGTAGTGCGGTAACATAATGAAAATAACGGTGAATAAGGGGAAAGAATTAAAAAAAAAAAAAAAAAAAGTTATGATTGAGATAAAAGACGTAACAGAAAAAGTTGTTATGAAAGAGAATGGAAAAAACTAAGAAACCAAAGAGAAAAGAAAAACGTAATGAAATGAAGAAGTAGAAAACGAATCGAAAGCAGTAAGAAAAAATGAAACAAGAAAGAAAAAGGACATGAGAAAGATGGAACCATAAAAAGATTCTTATTTATCAAGATGGAATTCCAGACACCTGTGCAGTATTTTTGTGTACCAGGCCACAACACCTTACTTGATATTGGCTACTACTTCCCTTGATCAATTATTGCTGCAATTTTTAATGAAAAAAAAAAAAAAGAGAAAAAAAGTAAGGAGGAAAATAAGGAAAAAATAAAGAAGGAAAATAAAATGGAAAAGGAGAAAATGGGAAAGGAAATGACAAACAAAAAGGAAGAAATGGAAAGAATGAAGGAAACTGAAGAAGAAATGGGATGATAAGGGGAACGAGAAAAACGATGATATGAAGGAAAAAGGAAGAAAGATGGGGAGAAAGAAGGAAAATAAAGTATAAACAGTAAAGGGTTAAACTGGTAAAGCAGTACAGGCTGCAGGCCTCTACACCTTGCTTCATCTTGCCTCTTGTTGCTTATGGTGTTAGTGATGAAAGCAAAAACGAAAGAAAGCGAGAGCGATGAAGAAAAGAAGAAAGTAAAAGAAAAAAGTGAGGGGAAAGAAACACAGAAAAAGAAAACAGGAAGTGGAAGAACCAGCCTCTTCAAATAAGTAACATATTTACGAAAAAGAAAGGAGAAAGTAAGAATATTTAGAAGGTAAAGGAGAAAAACAGAAATATGAATGAGGGAAATAAAATGGAAAACACAGGAAAAGAAAAAGAAGATAAAGGAAAGGAAGAGGGAAATAAAGAAAAAGAGCCATGAGGGGCATGTAGGTGAAGGTTTGAACTCAGTCCAGGTGTAGTAGAGTCCCTGGCCGCTGCACCTTACTTCATCTCGCCTCCTACCTCTCTTGTAGCTTGTGATGCTGTAATATAGTGGTGGCTGTGATCTAACGTACCTATTGGTGGTGATAGTGATGCTGATGACGATGATGGTAATGATGTTGATGGATACGATGATGATGGTGATGTAGATTACAGTTGACGAGTATAGTGTTATTATTTGATTATTGATGATGGTAATGATCATGATGGTGGTGATGGTGGTAGTGATGATGGTGATATGAAGTAGGTTACTATGATGCTGATGGGTGTGATAAGGGTGATGGTAATGTAGGATACAATAGACGAGTATAACGATAATTGTATGGCTAATGAAGATGATAATTATGGAGGTGGTGGTGGTGGTGGTGGTGATATGCAGTAAGTTAGTATGGTCTTGATGGATATGGTGATGCTGATGTATGTTACAACTGACGAGTAACTTAACTGTATGGATAACGATGATGATGATGATGATGATGATGATGATATGAAGTAGGTTACCATAATGATAAGCTTACTTCATCTCGTCTTCTAGCTACTTGCTGCTTGTGATGTTCTAATATAATGGAGAAAGAAAGGATGAAGAAGGAGGCAAAAGTGAAGTAGAAAAAGGACGACATTACGAGAAAGGCATGGTAGGAGAGAAATATAAAGTGACAAACCAATTAGGAAAGATCTCTACCAGACATGGAGAAAGTGAAAGTGACAATAAGAAAGAGAGAGGGATGAAAAGAAGATAAAAAGGGGAAAGGAATAAACAGCAAGAAACAAAGGAGAAAGGAAAAAAATCAGAGATTTGGGAGAAACAATATTAGGGAAAAGAGAAAAATGAAAAAAAAAATAATCAGAAAATGAAAGAAAGAAAATGTGACAAAAAAGATAAAGAAGAATAATAAAATGGAGCATTGTTTCAAAGGATGTAGCTTGATAAACCTTTGTTAGTGTCTCATGCCGCTCCATCTTACTTCGCCCTAGCTCCTACTTCCCTTGTAGTTCTATCGCTGTGATATACTGAGGAAAACAGCAAAATAGAAGAAATTAATTAAAGAAAAAAAAAAAGGGATAGAGATAAACAGAAAGAAGAGGTGAATGACAAAGATAGAAAAGACAGGACATAAAGAGAAAGGAAGGCAGCGAAAAACGGAATAGGAGACTGGAAGATGGAAAACAAAACAAAGATGAAATGAATGGCAAATTAAGGGACAGAGACTTCAATTTTAGGTGAAATTAATACCATCACTTCGATGACGTATTTTTACACCTGCGACCCTCAAAGTGAGGATGTGTGTGTGTGTGTGTGTGTGTGTGTGTGTGTGTGTGTGTGTGTGTGTGTGTGTGTAAAATTCTTCAAATATTTTTAAATTCGATTTTAACCAAACAGGTTGAGGGGTTGTTGGTCAGCGAATGCAGAAACCTAGTTTTTCAGAACAACAGGTCAAACGTCAAGATCACAGGGCTGGTTCAAACACTGACCTAGCTATATCAACTCACACAGTATTTATCCAATTCTGACTAAACCTGAATGAGTTAAAGGATAAGAAAGAGTAAAATGCTTCGGTTTTGAGGAAAATCAATGCTCAAAAATACAGCGCAGTGTCAGAGTTCGACACACAAGTGTGTGTGTGTGTGTGTGTGTGTGTGTGTGTGTGTGTGTGTGTGTGAGTGTGTGTGTGTGTGTGTGTGTGTGTGTGTGTGTGTGTGTGTGTGTTTACAAAATAACCCATACAACTATGATTTTAAATAATCAGAGTTAATGAGTTATGGTAATCGAAGGAGTAAATGTCTTGTTTCAAGGGACACTAGTATTATAAAAGGTCAAGGACACAAGGCAAGATCAACGTGAATATTGTGTCCGATTTAGAGCAGGCGCTGTGGAATGGTTGAGGCTGAGGCATGAATAAAAAGGTTCGATTTTGAACACAAAAAGTCAATGGTTAAGGTCCCTCAAAATGGTCAAAGTTCAAGGTCTCAGGAAAAGGTCAAAGGCCAAGGTTTAGGCAAGGTTGACACAAACAGTACTGATATAATTAGAATCAAAGTTGGTGGAAGAGTTAAGGATTAGACAAGAATAATTGTAGAGTAATCTCTGGCAGATGAAGGTCACAGGGCCGTGTCAAATATTCGGGCCAAAGACCAGTTGGTGGTCGCGGGTGTTGCAGGGTTCCAGTGCTTCTCTTTGTTCATTTTATTCTTGTCACCCTAAGACGATTTTGTTCAGTTTAGGAGCAACTTTCCCAACCAGAGGGCTTAGATAAAGCCTTCATTAAACCATTTACTACAAGAGGTCTGTACCAAGTTTAATATAATCGTCTGGAGGTAGATAGAGAGATAAATAGGTAGATGGGTAAACAGGCAGCACAAAAGGTAGATGAACAGATATATATAAAGAACGAAACATAAAGAGTAGATTGAACTCCGGCCACTCAGTATCAGGCAATGAGTTGATCTTTGTCTCGGTTCACCTTGCTTCCTGCTTACCATTCTTTCATCATGTCTCATATTCTGCCTTTCCGTATCAAAGCCTTATTTTATATAATCTCTCGTGTGACTTCATCATACTATATATTGTAATTCTCTCTCTCTCTCTCTCTCTCTCTCTCTCTCTCTCTCAACGCATAACCTCGTTATTGATCAAAGGGCCTCTTCTTATCTGTTATTTCTATGTACTCCTGTGTGCACTTCTCCCTGCACCTCCTTCTCTTTGCTTATTTCCCATCTTCTTTTACTCTCCTCTCCCTCTCTTCCTCCTACACTTCCCGCCACATTTCTCTGTCTCACACAGGAATGAAAGTCGCCTCAGTTGTCCTGCGTCTCTTGCCGGTAATTCCAAACACTGACACTCTCCCCTCATGCCCATTTGCAACCCATAATCTCTAGGGAACGTGTGCATGTAACTTTTTTTTGTCAACTTCACGGCCTTTTTTCCTCAACTCCAAAGCGTTTTTGCCAAAGGACCAGCCTCACTTATGATCCCAGATACTCGAAGATTTTTTTAAGAGACCATTTCGCGTACTTCTTTACTTCTCGCAACACTGTAAATGTAGATGCTGAAGATTTTGGTCATCCCGATTTTTTTTTCCTCTTTAATTTTATATATATATATACATATATATATATATATATATATATATATATATATATATATATACACACACACACAGTAATCCCTCCAATATCCGATCTAATAGAGCCAAAGGCATGTCCAGGAAGTGGGTTTGTCTAAATACTGGGCCCCTGCCTCTGGACTGGTACTTATGGACCTACACCCAGCCTCACTTTGAAAGCCACCTAAATAACTCCCTAACGGACATGCATAGCACCTTTTTAAGACCCTCTTCACACCAATAATGGACATAAAAATGAAATAAATGAAAAGGAACCAGAGAATGAGGAATTAGAAATGAGTATGGCAAATATTTAACAGTGAACAGGGTACTTACAACACTTCTGTGGCTGCCTCCTCTAAGGCTCTGGCAGTGGTGAAAATGCTATTGAAGCATGTCCAGAACTCCAGTGTTGTGCTGCACTTAATTCTTCGCACTGTGAGTTATAATTGTTTAACACTGCACATTCTATTCTTAATTACGCCACGCCAGTTTCAACCGCCTGTTTCAACCGTCATTTTGCACTCCACACTTAATCCATTGCACACCAAACTCTAATTTCTTAACACTGAACAACACTGTAAATTTCCATGTGGTCTAGTGGCAAAGTATTGCAGTTTATTCACTGATAATTCACAAAAACGAGCACGTGCGGCATCCATGGCGATGAACATCTACTCACGACGGTGGTTAGGGAGTAACTGGGGAAGGAATGGGTGAAGGGGCCGTGCATAAACACAGCTGTTTGGCGCTTCACACCAATTTCAAATTGCGGGTGGGGAAAAAATTGGATTTTGGGGGGATTTTTTTCTTTTTTTGGCCATTTTTGGGTTCCAAACATCCAGGCCCACAATGTCCAGGTAGTGGGGTGTCCGGTTAGTTGGCGTCCGGATAATAAAGCGATTACTTATATATATATATATATATATATATATATATATATATATATATATAATATATATATATATGTATATATATATATATATATATATATATATATGTATATATATATATATATATATATATATATATATATATATATATGTGTGTATATATATATATATATATATATATATAAAATCTATCTATTGCCAGACGCCTCAATCCTGTTTGGGGTGGCCACCAACAAATCGCCTCCAAGTCGCCCTGTCCCCCGCCATTTCACTGCCCTGCTCCAAACTCACACCCCCTTCTCTCATATACCTCTCCACCCCATCCCTCCATCTCATCCTCGGCCTCCCCCTCCCTCTTCCCCCCTCCACCTCACTCACATATACTCTCTTCGTCAGTCTTTCACCCTCCATCCTCTCCACATGGCTAAACCACCTTAGTGTGTTCCTCATAACGCTTCCTATCACATCCACATCCACACCACAACGCTCCTTTATATCCTCATTCGTCAGCCTGTCTCTCCATGTGACTCCACAGGCTCCTCTTAAATAACTCATTTCCACTGCTCTCACTCTTCACTTGTGTCCTTCCAACAACGTCCAAGCTTCACTTCCATACGTTAGAGTTGGTATCACAATACTGTCATGTAGTAACTTTTTCACTTCCATGCTCACTTCCCTCTTTCTTATCACTGCTTTCAAAGAACCAGCAATCTTTCTTCCCTGCTGTTCTCTTTCAAGCACTTCACCCTCCAAACCTCCATCCTTACTCATCACACTACCCAAGTACTTAAACGTACTCACATTTTCCAATTCCTCACCATCCAACCTCGCTGTACATTCACTGACTTCACCTCTCTCAAAGACCATCACTTTACTCTTCCCTACATTCACCTTTAGATTCCGTTTCTTACACACTCTCTCAAACTCATCCATCAAGCCTTACAGCTCCCCTTCGTCTTCACTCAACAACACAGTATCATCTGCAAACAACAGTACAGGGAGTTTCCAAACACTATCCTCTCTCACCAGGGCCACTCCAACATCCTCTATCCTACCTTGTACCTATTTTATTACCCCATCCATGTACAGATTGAACAACCATGGAGACATGACACATCCCTGTGTCAACCCAACTTTCAAAGAGAAAAATTCACTTAGTTCACCATCCACACGCACTGCAGCCTTCGCACCATCGTACATACTCTTCACAGCATTCAACAACTTCCCATCTACTCCATATATTCTTAACACTTTCCACAATCCTTGTCTATTCACCCTGTCATATGCTTTCTCCAAATCCATGAAAGCCACATACAACTTCTTTCCCTTCTCTAGAAACTTTTCCACTAAAGATCTAAGAATGAATATCTGATCTACACAACCTCTTCCCTTCCTAAAGCCTCCTTGTTCTTCTCCAACTAATTTCTCTGTTCTTTCTCTAACTCTGTCAATAAGTATCCTACATTACACTTTTCCTATTATACTAAGAAGACAAATGCCCCTATGATTACCACACACTTCTTTTTCCCCTTTTCCTTTGTACAAGGGAATAATTATACCTGACTTCCAATCCTCCGGGACTCTACTTTCCTCCCAGGCCAATCTGCACATCTTCCACATCCATTCTACTACTATCTCTCTCCCATGCTTCAGCATTTCACCACACACTCCATCAATTCCTGGGGCTTTCCCCGATTTAACTTTCTTCATTGCTTCCACAACTTCTATCCTACTGATTTCTTCCTGTCTTCTCACCTCCCTCCTTCTCCCAGCCATTCCCCAGCCACTTATACTCGCATTACTTCCATCCTCTATGTTCAACAATTCCTTAAAGTGTTCTCTCCATATATATATATATATATATATATATATATATATATATATATATATATATAGATAGATAGAGAGAGAGAGAGAGAGAGAGAGAGAGAGAAAGATATATATATATATATATATTTCCAAGTCTCTGTTTTCTGAAGAGACCGACCCCACTTGTGCTGAAATATGGCTCACACAAGCACTTCATACATCACTGGTGGAAATGTCCCTCTCATGGCACTTCGATGTTGGAGATGTTCTCTCATTTCAGCGGCATCTCTGCCTGAATGGTTCTGTTTACCCGCGCTCTTTTCAGAACTCTTTAGTGTTCTTTTTTTTTTTCCTTTATCCCTCTTTATTCATTCATCTTATTGTTGCCGATGCTGGAGATTTCGGTAGCCCACCCTTTCTTTTATGTTGTTGTCAGGATGATGTCACCCCCATTAAAAAAAAAAAAAAAAAAAAACATAGTTTAGAACAGTGTCTGATATTTATTAAATTTATTTTTATTAACTATTCTATGATCCTGAAATAATTTAGAACAGAAGAGAAAATATGGACATAAAAATAGTGATTGGCAGGTGTGACCTTTGTCAAATTCTCCTCATAAACAATAGTTACATAATAGCTTAACAATGCGAGAGTTCCTGATGAAATGTACACGTCCTTCTCTTTGTAAATAATGAATTTAACAACATGGATATTAATGGTGTAATGTGCCAATATCTGTGTCCGGCGAGGCCTGCTAAATGTATCTGAGAGAGAGAGAGAGAGAGAGAGAGAGAAATGGAGTTCCCTCGAGCTAAGCCCTGTATTGGACTATATAGCCCCGCTAGGGTTACAGGAGGGAGCTACCCCTCCCGGCACGGCAGCCCGGGCGAGGCTCGAACTTGCAATCCCCTGATCACAGGTCCAGCGCGCTACCACCATGCTACCGCGCCCCCCAGAGAGAGAGAGAGAGAGAGAGAGAGAGAGAGAAAACGATGGTTGTTTTGTCTGACTGTGTGATTTGAACGCGAAAGAAGAGGCTTGGAATGTTGGAACCATATTATTATCATGGGAGCAGTGAAAGAAATTATGCACATACAGTAGTGATAAAAAATGGAAATTACCGTATACAGGAGCTTTCGCTGTGAAAAAAAGAAAAGGACAGGAAAATTAGATTAGAAACCTTCCCTTGAGCGTCGATGCTGGTCATTCCTTGCGAGAAACGGGAACAGTAAAATGTGTCAGTAGGCTTAAGCCAGACAGCAGTTGTGGCAACATCCAAGTAGCTTACGTACATTAGTTGAGGTGACACTCATGGAAAATAAGTGAGGTGCCTGACAGCTGTCCTTTCACTCCCATGATGGAGTTGATATACTTGCTGCCTTCAAACGGCTGTACTGTACTTGGTTTACCAGAGTCTTTCTGAACTGGTGGGTAACATGTGTCCTTCATAGCCCCTGTTGCAAAAGTAATCGTGTAAATATACTAAAATATACAAAAAATGTATAAACTAAATTTCCGTGTCCTTGTCCTTGTCTTGTATAACAAAATGTTAGTGCCTGAGGGCGGTGATTTCTATTAAAAATGAGGATAAGAGTAAATTGATGATTGTTGAGAAAGATATTGACTCAGTGTAATGTGCTGGTGAATGAAAACTGAAAGTGGTGGAAGGACATAAAGTATCTTGGCAGTGGGACAAATGAGTAGTAATTGTGAGAAAATTGGAGATACAGCTGAGTTTTAGCTACATGGCACAGAAAAACTAATAACAAACTATAAAGAAGTTAAGGTGCGTGGTATATTATCCCACCGGCTATACCATTCCCGAGAGGAACACCACAGAGATTATACCCTTGCTGTCTTCAAACGCTTATATGTTGTCAGGGTGAGATGTGTCCATCATATATCCTGCCGCCATAAGGGACCCTGTTGAAAGGAATAATCTCCACCGGACATAGAATAAAATAAGAAAAGACGCCTTCCACTCAGGTAATTCGCTCCATCAACGGGTGTTTGGTAGAGACTATTTCGTCGCGTACCAGCTGTTAAAATGGTTGTAACTTCTATGACGTGCAAAATTAGATAAACAAAAGAATAATAACATAGTTAAGGGGAAATATGAAGGACTGTATAAAATGATACAAATGTTGGACACGAACGCAGACATTGAGTTGCTAGGTAGGTCAGCCTTGCCATCCAACCATGGGAGTGAAAAAGTGAAAGGATGCAAGTAATGGAGTGTAGGAATTAACATTTTTGCTACAGAAGAGCTACTTAGTATCAAATTCTGGCTGATGTCAGATGATTATATTTAAGAGATATCCACGGAATTAGAAATGTTTAAGGCAATCATGGTTAATGATCTGGCTGATATTAATGAACTTCATACTTTGCTCCAGTCAGAGATCACATCAGTGTAAGAGGGACACAGTTCATCGCTGCAGCTCTAGACTCATCCCGTTCATGTAACTTTATACTGCATCATCCCTCACCACACACACACACACACACACATACACAAGAACTGGTTGAAGTGGAGACTCACAATAGACTGGTTGAACGTGTACACAAACTAGAAATGGCTTTCAAAAATGAAATGGATGAAATAAAGAAGCAAATGCACTTGCAAAAGGAAGAGATAGAAAAACTAGGAAGGGAGGCCAATAAGAAAGACACAACCATCAGTGAACTAACAGTGGAATTGAGTACGCTTAGGAAGAAAGTGAGTGAAATGGGAAGTACACTAGTCAATCACGAGAGTGTTATGGAAGAGTTAAAAAATGACACAGAGACGATTAGACAAGCAAGCAGTCTTATGGACCAGAGCAGTGATATTGAGGAGAAGATAACACAGGTGAATGAAGCTGTGCAAAGCTACAAAAATGATGTAGAAACCACGTATGCTGAAAAGGTGAAAGTAAAGAAAGACTTAGAAACAAGGGTGGAGGAAAAAAGCATTAAAAAGGAAGTAAAAAGAATAATCCAAAACAATCCAAAGTTAGTCAGAGATTCAGTAGAAATAAATAAATCAATAGTAATCACTGGTATAGAAGAGGAAGAAATTAAAAACAAGATCACTAGAGACAAAAGGGAGATGGCAAATGTAATGAGCTTACTGAAAGAAGTATCAGAGGAAATCTGTAGTAAAGACATAGAGGAACACAAAAGGTTAGGGAAATACGAGAAAAGCAAGACAAGACCTCTAAAGGTGACTTTCCAGAGTATAAACACTGTGGAAGAGATACTAAAAAATGCAAAGAATCTTATGGAAAAAGAGTTCAAAAATGTATGGATAAAAAGATGCCTAACACAAGAGGAACTGGAATTACTGAAAGAGAAAAGGTAGGAAGCAAAAACAAAAAATGGGGGAAGATCAGAAGAGGAGAAGAAGAAATTTTTTTACAAAGTAATAGGATTGCAGGTACGAAAGTGGTACACAAACAGGATGGAAGAAAAAGGAGGAAGTTAGTAGAACCATGTCATGACAAGTATATAAACAAGATGATAAAGTTGATGTACTCAAATGTGGATGGAATGGTATCTAAATTACTAGAGATGAATGATTATCTCAGAGAAAATGAACCACAAATAATATGCCTAACTGAGACAAAATTAACACCAAGGATATCTAATGACATACTAAACTTAGAGGAATACAATATATGGAGAAGAGACAGAAATTTAGAAAAAGGAGGAGGAATTATAATATTAACTAAGAAAAATCTAAAAGTCAAGGAAATAAACCTAGATATACCATCACAAGTAGAACTGATTGCAGTAGAGATCGACACATCTGAAGGTAAAGTAATTGTAGCCAATTTGTACATGCCACCCAGATCAAACACATGGGAAAGAGACGAATATGAGGACCTGGCAGAGAGTGCAATTCAGAGTATAAGATCCTTGCTACATAAAATGGAAGAGAAAGCGGAAAGAATTATACTAACTGGGGACTTCAATACAAATATAAATTGGAATACTCTAGATATAAATAGCCAAGAAAGCTGTTGGGACCAAAAGCTCCTGGATCTCGTACAAGAGTTTTTCTTAACGCAACATGTGAGGGAAACCACTAGAAAAAGAGGACTTGATGTACCTTCAGTGCTAGATCTAATATTTACTAGGCAAGAAAATGACATTGACAGTTTAATATATCACCCTCCAAAAGCGATCATGCAGTACTAAATTATAACTTCAGGATAGCATATGACATAGTAAACAGCAATGACAGTTACAAAAAGAGCCTAAACTATAAAAAGGGAAATTATCAAGACCTAAAGAAGTATTTCTTAGAAGTTGATTGGGAAAATGAGCTTACTGTAGAGGACAAGATTTAAATGCTGTATATAAAAAAATTTGTGAATTTTATGAAATAGGAGTCCAGAAGTACATTCCACAGCACAAAGAAGCAGATAAGAAAATACAGAAATGGTTCAATACAGAACGTAAAAAATCAAAAGAAAGAAGAGATTTGTTGTGGAATAGATACAGAAGACACAATAGTGAAAGGGCGTATAATAATTACAAACAGGCAAGAAACGACTATACAAGAATAAGGAGGGAAGCCCAAAAACAGTTTGAGGAGGGTATAATAAATAAAAGTAGTGATCAACCAAAGCTGTTTTACAGCTATATCAGAAGCAAAACCAAAGTAAAAGATATAATACAATCCATTACGGACGAGGGAATCACTTATACACAAGAGAAAGATATTTGTGAAGCACTAAATAAGAATTTCCAATTAGTTTTTACAGAAAAAAAAAAATTTTAGAGGGATTATGTGGAACACGCATGTCCACACATACTACCAGATATACAAATAGCAGAAAAAGTAATACAGGAGGAGTTAAGTAGATTAGACAGAGGAAAAGCAAGTGGTCCTGATGAAATTTCATGTTGGGTGTTACAAGAATGTGCAAAGGAGTTAAGTAAACCATTATTTTTAATTTTCAAGAAATCCTTGAGTCAAGGGAAACTACCTGATATTTGGAAAAAAAGCAAATATAGTGCCTTATTCAAGAAAGGAAATAGACAAAATCCTCTCAACTACCGACCAGTATCACTGACCAGTGTTGTAAGCAAGGTATTAGAAAAACTTATAAGAAAAGCTTGGGTAAATCATCTAGAAGAACACAGTATGATAACAGAAAGACAGTTTGGTTTCAGAAAAGGAAAATCATGTGTTACTAATCTGTTGAGCTACTATGACAGAGTAACGAACACAATACAGGAAAGGGAAGGATGGGTGGACAGTATCTATTTAGATTTCAAGAAAGCTTTTGACACAGTACCACACCAAAGACTTTTATGGAAGCTGTACCATCAAGGAGGAATTCGAGGCAAACTGTTTTGTTGGATGCAAGACTTTCTCATAAAAAGAGAAATGAGGACAGTACTAAGAGGAAACTACTCATCATGGAAAGAAGTGACTAGTGGAGTACCACTGGGTTTGGTGCTGGCACCAATCATGTTTTTAGTGTACATATATGATATAAAGAGTAACACTGGAAATGAGAGCTATCTGAATATGTTTGCAGATGATGCAAAAATACAAAGGAGAATTACTAGCACAGACTCTTGTAGGGAGCTACAAGAAGAATTAAATAAACTTCATGAATGGAGTAGTACATGGCAAATGGAATTCAATGTGGACAAGAGTCATGTAATCAAGTTTGGTAAAAGTGGAAAAAGACCTGATTGGGATTATAAGTTAGGAAATAACACCCTATACACATCAGAAAGACCTAGGTGTGATTTTCAATAACAGACTATCTCCGGCTGACCACATCAGCGAGAAGGTACGGAACATGTATACACTGCTTGCAAATATGAGAATAGCATTCAATACATAAATGAAGACGTGCTAAGAAGGATAATAACATCATTCATTAGACCAACCCTGGAATATGCATTAACAGTCTGGAGTCCTCATCTCAAAAAACATATAGACAAGATTGAAAAAGTTCAAAGGGCTGCTACAAGATGGATACCAAGCTTAAGGGACCTAAGCTACGAAGAAAGACTAAATAAACTGAATCTACCAACACTACAGGAGAGAAGGAAAAGAGGTGACATGATAATGCTATATAAGTGCATATCAGGAAAGGAGAAAATAGACATAAATGATTACTTAACATATGGAGAAGCATCAGCAAGAGGACACCAAAAAACTGCATAAGAAGAGAGGTGATAAAGACGTAAGGAAATTCAGTTTCCCAAACAGAGCAATTGATCAATGGAATGCACTACCGAATGAAATAGTGTGTGCCAAAACAATTCACAAATTTAAGGATATGTACGATAAATATGGTTCAAGACACGGGACAGTACGAGCTTGACTCATTCCTGTAAAGATACAATTAGGTAAGGTAGGTAAGAACACACATGTAACGCCAAGATTTTTATCTCACCGTTGTTCATCAGTGTAACGATGAGAAATTTTATCCCATCATTATTTATCAGGTTTGTTCTGTTTAACTTGTTGATAATACAAAGGGTATTCAACTTAGTCTCCCCTCAATGACTGATAAAGTATTCACCAAAGAAAAAAAAAAAACGAAGCAGGGGGGGGGGAGTAACTTCGACTTTGAATAATGGTTAATTGCATAAAGGATATTTTTGGTAGCGTTTGTATTTTTAGCCGAGTCGAGAATAAGTTAGTACCACGTGTGTTAGTCGTTCCCAAAGCGGAGGAATCTTGAACTGGAAGGGGAGTGAGTCATGCGTGAGAGGACAAAATTCCCTTGGTTGGATATCAAAATTGCATATACTTTACTTTAATAAATCTATACTTGTTAAACAACAGAAAATTTTTTGAATTACATGACCTTTAATAATATGAAAAGTGTTGTAAATTAAGTACTAGTTTGGGCGATAGTAATACAGTACTGTTACCTAGCGAAACAATTTGAATATTTAACAATGACTCCTGAGTTCATCACATTTCATTCTCGATTATCAGTTATTCTTGGGCTCGTCAATAGCCTCAAGACTGGGACATTCAATGACATGGACTGTCTTTTCGGGCTGGCATAGCCTCGAACCAAAAATATTCACTCATGTACTATTACGTCGGGCCAGTCTAAACTCATCACACAATTCACTAATATTTCATAATCACTCGGGCTTGCTTAGCCTCGAGGAACAATTCGAAATTACATATCTTTACAATTACTAAATTTCACTTTAACACTCCCAATATTTCTAACCTATTAATAAAAGAAGAGGAAAAAAAAACGGTTGGTGAGTTAAATTCGCTTTTCCGTTACTGATCACATTAACTTTCAAAATTCTGTACATTATCTACTATAAAAAAAAAAGGTTCACCTGATTGATGCTACTACATTCAGTTATCAATCTATTTGTGGGTAGTGTAAGTGTGTGTACATCAAGTCTATGGGCAATATCACATGATGGCCTCGTGCAAACCCCAAAGTCACGGTGTCTGTGGACTGAAACAATGTCTGTTACCCGAAACGTCTGGTTAGCCAATCTCTACGTTAAGCTTTTAACAACATTACTTCATATTGTTCACGACAAGCAAGAATTAAAACAAGCAAGAGGGGAGAAAGGAGGAATGTGTACAGCTCACCTGAAACAACGTGTGTTACCCGTAACGTCTGGTTAGCCAATGCGGCTTAGCTGGGCACATAAGGACGCTACTGCTAGTCAAATGAGAATGTGTTTTTGCGATATGGTGGGTTTTAATTCTCTTCACTATTTATATAGAAGAGTACACATGACGTCAGGACTTTTGACTGAATTGGGGAAAATTTGGGATTCATTCCTTACTACAGTTAAATACTGAATTTACCGCCATCCCGCCCTGAGTTTGGGGTAGCTTATGCCATCTAGTGACGGCTAAGGCAAGCGGAACTACTTGATCCTCACAAATTACATTATCTTTGCCTTTTCTAACTATTAATTTCACATATTTGGATTCTAGCAGCTTCATTAGTAAGCATTTCACAACAATGATACGGAAAGAATTCCATACCCATTATTATTCTGTTTAAGGTTTAAAACTTGGCGCCCGGCAACGACGCACCACAAGCAAGGGGATGTTGCCCACATCTGTTATTCGTTACCTACCAGATGGGTGAACTCCCATAGCTCAACACTCCCAGTTACACTACCTATGCATAGATACAGAGATATATACATATAAAAATAAAGTTGTCCCTATATCGATCATTAACACATGAACTACTACTTAGAACAGGAGCCTTATAGACTAGTATTCAGATTACACTCTACCTAACTTAGAAATTACAGTACCTCTAAACATATACATGAATACTAAATTTGTGGCATTACACACACACACACACACACACACACACACACACACACACACACACACACACACACACACACACCGCTCGCTGGTGCAGTGGTAACGTTCTCGCTTGCCAACTGGTGGACGGGAGTTTGCGCCTCGCTCAGGTTGTGACAAGTTTCACTGACGAAGTGGGTGGTTACTGTCCCCCTTGAGCAAGGGGACGGGTGTGTGCGTGTGTGAAGGTCACAGCCTTGCCCTTAGATCGGACTATATGAGCTCTCAGCTCCCTTCCGGGAGGGTAAAATGCTGACGATCACGACCATCAAGTGATCCTGACCGAACCGGTGAATTACATGATACAGTATGCCTCAATAATAACCCTACTCCACCCAACATTACACTTCACAAACACATACCCGGTAAGTTACAAAAACACACAGCCACCACATCCATGGAAAACCTGCCGCCAAACTACCGTACATCTTTCCTGAACCACCATCAGACATCCACCCCTCAGATCCTACCCTACCCAGAGAGACACCAGGGCACTTAGACAGACTATAATGTGGCCCTCACCCTTCCCTGCTACAATACCAACCCAACATACAACTGACAAACAATCCACTATGCCCACACAGCAATGCAGCCACCCACACCACCACACACTAACCTCATGCACCTCACTGTCACAACACAAATCATCCTTCAACAAAAACTCACCGCACCCTCTCCCACCCTACCAGGTACTGGTGTGTGGTGATTATTTGCTTGAAATAATTCACTTGTGAGGACGTCGTCATTTTTAGCTTTTCCTCGTGGAATACATGAGATATAATGATATTCACGCAAACTCTGTATGTCATACTAAAATGGAAGGAAGTTGGGAGCAGCGTGACTGACAAGGAAAGCACCTAAACATTCCCACACACTACACCACGCAGCCGTCGCTTTACACATCCAGGTCCCTGTTTCATTTCCAGGTGCCAACAGACTGGGGTAAAAACACCCTTCCAGTGGTCTGCCCGGGTGTCGAACCCGCGACTTCAAGTGTACTGACACAATGATCGCCTTCAGTAATGTAGGCCAGAGTTGTGACAACATTCTTTACGTCAAAGAAGCTGAATAGGTTGTCCGATAGTTGGCCAGGCGTACCAAGGGTTTGACTAACACAATAATTCCATTGTCTTGAATAACGTTGCTAGTATCACTGCAATATTTGACAACAGCATTGCTTACGTTGAATCTGCTCATGTCATAGTTGTGTTCAATGATCCTTTTGTTTATAGCCTTAATCATGTCACCAGTCCATGCAAGGAACACTGTACAACCCAGCCCTCCGTCTATTTACCTGTCTTTTTCACCAGGTTACTTGACGCCACCCACGTCCATATGGCCCAGTCATGTCAGTCCCCGTTCATTCACACCAGGTTTACTCACATCCTTTACATCCATTCAGGTTATCACGGAAATTTCAATTCTTTTCAAGTCCAGTCAAAACTAATCAGGTCAGTTCAGGTCATTTTAGAACCATTTAGGGCCTAAATGGCCCTAAGTGAACTAACAGCCTAAATTTTAGGCTGTTAGCTCACTTACACTGTTTCAGTCCATTACATTCATTTCAGTCCATTCAAGTCATTTTAGTCTATTCAGTCCACTTCAGTTCGTGCAGGCCACTTCAGGACCATCACACCCATTGCCTCCCTGGCCACCACCATCTCAACCCATTGCCTTCACCCACTTCTCGCCCCTTTGATTGTCACGGGAAGAGACAGAGATGCTGGTGGATGATGGGGCAGGCTGGCAGTAGTGGTGGGTGATATGGCTGTGGCAACAACAATGCCATGCTTACGTGGCAATAATAATTTCATTAATATAATGAGTTATGACCTAAGTGGTAAAGTATGGTGGTGTGTAAGGTATGTCAACGGGTGCAGAGTAATGAGTGGATTTCACGTTTGTTCTTGTTCCCCATCTCGTCGTGAACCCAGTGGACCACAGGAGATCGGAGACTTGGACTGGTCGCTGCCAGTGGTCTTTTGTTAAGGTTATGTTGAAGGTCTGCCTGTTGTGATATTGTGGTGCACGTGGTGAGTGTCTGGTGTTTTGTGGTGTGGTGGTATGCATTGCAGTGTAAGTTGTATTTATTGTTGGTACTGTAGCAGTGAAGGGTGGTGGCCGAATCACAGTCTGGCTGGGTGTACTCGTGTCTCTCAGGGTAGGGAATATTCTGAGAGGAGTCTATCTATTGGTGGTTCTTGAAGGATGCTGATTGGCTGCAGGGTTTGGATGGCTGCGGTGGCCAGGGCTGGGGTCAATTCATTTTTGTCATTTCAATTCAATTCCAATTCAGAATAAAATTTTAATTAATCAGTTCCAATTCAGTTCAGTTCATTCGTGAAAAAAAAAGTAAATCTTCAATTCCAATTCAGTTCAATTCATTATCGTCGATATCCATTCAGTTAAAATGTTTTCAGTTCAATATCAGTTTTAATCTACCCAGTAACAGTAATCTAACGGTTACTTCACTTGATATATTTGTAATTTTTTTTTTTTTTTTGTGATAGCAAACTGTATATTTTACTGTTTATTTGAGTATATTGTAAGTTAATTATTGTACAATAATGAATTCGCATAATACAGTATAAAATATTATTCTATCAATTCAGTCATCAGTTCATATCAACTCATTGATATGAAATTCAATGCAATTGATTTTATTTTTATATTTTCCTCATTTCCAAATCAATTCCATTTCAGTTCATAATTTTCACCAGCCCTGGGTGTGTGTTTATTTTTGTGAATTATAGTGGTCATAGACCACTACCATAGTGTTATGGGAAGAGGAGGTACTGTAATTATTGTCATCCTTGGAGTACTGAAGAAAAAGATGGTGTTCCGGCACCCATTTGAACATTCATTTAAGCTAGTTCAGATTTGATTATACTCGCCAGATCGGCCTTGCATTCTCACTGCCTTGCGTGTTTACATTCGTTCATCAATTGTAACTCCACCCTTTGGCCCGAAACCATTCTCACGGTGGCCTTGAGAATAGATGCGACCTTGTGATGGCGAAGAATTGTTACTAGTTTTTGAAATTTGGAGGAGGTGATGAGGGGTAGCCCAACACGAAGCTGACTAATTTTCAGAACAATAGGTTAACGATCAAGGTCAAAGGGCCAGGTCATAATGAGTTAGCTCTGTAACCTTGATCGTTGCCCTATTCTGCTCAAACATAGTAGGCTGTGTTATGAGCTGAGATATAACGTGCAATCCTGGGAAAAAAAAATTAACTTTCGCCTGTTTAACATGAGACCTAATTTCCAACATGTTTTAGAACTGAATTGAGTGTGTGTGTGTGTGTGTGTGTGTGTGTGATATAAGGATATACAGAATTTTTTATACTGAGGTAAATATTATTAAAATGGTAAATTCTCTTGCCCTAGGTAAGACATATGCAGCGTCGATGCAAGAAAATGTGATTACTTAAAACGAGAGAGAGAGAGAGAGAGAGAGAGTCTGACAAACACACACACACACACACACACACACACACACACACACACACACACACAGAACAAGCCTGCATCCCACCAACAATTATAACTAACGACCGGCGTTTCGAGTGCTGCACATCTGCCAAATTTCCATTATTACACATAACATGCAGGGGGGCACATATGTAGCGCTTGTCTTCCACTCCGCCGGTTGATATGTCATGTGTTGCTGAGACGCCTTAGTCAACGTTATCAGTGTCCATCCTGCATATGCTCATCACACTCTCACATTATTTTTTTTTTTATACGAGGAAGAAGGAACAAAAGGCTAGAAGCCTGCAAAACAGTTCCTTCCAAGAAAAAACAAAAGCAATACAAAAGGGAGCCAAATTCAAGATCCGTTCATTTCGAGATGCCTGGTCACACTGCGTTTGAAAGACTGGAGATCGTAGGAAGCAGGAAATACACAGAGGGAGACAGTTCCAGAATTGACCTGTTGCATAAATGAAGGACTGGAAGTAACGGTTAACTCTTGCATTAAAGAGTTGGACAGAAAAGGAAGAGAGTTTGTTACTAGACGGGTGCTGCGTACGCATTGTAGAGGTAGAAGGATGCAAGCAGACAGTTCAGAGGTGCAGTGACCATGGAAGTAGAGATAGAAAAGAGATAAAGAGGCAACAAAGCGGTGAAGAGACAGAGGCTGAAGGGAGCAAGTAAGAGGAGGAGAGTTAATGAGACAAAAAGCCTTTGACTCCACCCTACTGAGAAGAGCTGTATGTGGGGAGCCTCCCCACACATGGGAGTTGTGGGGTGAATAAAACCCCTGTTTAAAGTCAATAGCTGTGCAGGAGTAAAGAAGCTACGGAGTCGACTTAGCACACCTAATCTCTTGGAAGCTGATTTACAAGAGATGCAATATGATCTTTCCAAGATAAATTCCGAGGGAATGAAACCCAAAGCATCTTCAATGATGATGCAGGATTGAGCTGGTTATTATTAAACATTAATGGGTACTCCTGTGGAGGATTTTATCAGGTTGATAGGTGTAAAAACTGAGTCTTTGATGCATTAAGAATCGTTTCATTTTCGTTTCGTTTCGTTTTTAAAGGCTCCAACATGCTTGCATGTGTCGGCCTTGGTCACCTAATGACGGCTTTCCACGCTGCACGATCCATTCCAACCTCCCTGTTCAGTCCCTTATTCCTGAGGTCACACTTAATGATCTCATCCCATGTCTTTCTTGGTCTACCCCTCATAACCCCACCCCTAATATCAACACTTCTCACCTTCCTCACCCAATTATCATCCCCCATCCTCTCCACATGTCCAAACCATCTCAATCTACCACTCCTCATCACAACACCAATACACTCCAGCCCCATCCTACCTCTCAACTCTTCCATTGTAAACCCAGCCCCTCAAGGGCTTGGACGCAGGGACGCACTGCACATCCACCTAATCATTGTCATTTCTGTACGTCTGAGCCGACGAATATCTTCCTCCTTCACTGCCCAGGTCTCACTACCATATAGCATCACACTCCTAACACATGCTGCATACAAAGACCCCTTAGCTCGTAGGGAGAGTCCTCTCAATGTCAGGAGAGGCAACAGCTCCCTGAACTTCCTCCACCCACTTCTCAACCTAGCCACAGAGCTAGCTCCAGCCCCACCTCCAGCACACAACATGTCTCCCAGATAACAAAACTCTTCCACTCACTCAAGAGATTCACCAGCAAGTTCAATCCTTTCACGTCTGACAATCTCCACCTGCTCACCTCGACATGCTGTACACATAAAATTAGCATTATCTTGCAGTCTACCTCTGATACCACTACATCTCTTATGCACCCATTTATCACAAACACTGCACAAGATGGAATTACTTCCCACGCCCTTGTGGCAAACTGCACATGGCCACTCTCCCTCCCACCACACAGCTACCCCCACTACTCACCCCCCCCATTCCCTCACCTACCCCGCACGTCCCACCCCTCCTTTTCCCCCAACACTTTTACCAGATCAAATTATCTGCCGATCCTTCTGGCTTCTACGCAGTGTCCCGCTCGGAAATTTCTCCAACTGTACCTTTTATAGGCCCTCTCCTTGTTGCGGACAGCATTAGAACAAGCGTGATTAAACCAAGGCTTTCTTGCATTAGTCAAAGGATATGAGAAAGGAATGTATGCTTCTCTACCCGAGAGAATAACCTCTGTAACGTGCAGAGCACACTCAGAAGGCTCCCGGCCATGGAAGCAGTAATCATTCCAGGGAAAATCAAAGAAGTACTGCCTGAGGGCCTCCCAATCCGCAGCTTCAAAGTGCCACACAGTCAACGTTTCTTTGGAGGGTCCACAGGCCGTACTGGAGCAATAGGGCAGGTTAAGGTAATAAGGGTGTGATCGAAGGAGCCCAACGGAGAGAAAAGATTAGATGTGTAAGCAGAAGGATTAGTTGAAAGGAAGAGGTCAAGTATGTTGGAGCTCTCTCCAGGGCGGTCAGGGATATGGGTAGGGTGCTGTACAAGCCCCTCTAGATCATTAAGGATAGAAAAGATGTAGGATTGTTCACCAGGTGGATCAGTGAAAGGAGAGGAGAGCCAAAGGTGGAGAATTGGATAGAATGAGTTCCATTGTAGAAGTAAGATAGTTGAAGAATTTTTCATAGTAGAATTAGGGGATAAGTAAACAGCGCAGATATATTTGGTCAGAGAATGACAGGAAAACCGAAGCCAGAGAGTAGAGAATTCATATGAATCAAGTTCAGGAACACGTGAGCAAGATAAGTTGTTGTGTACATATACACAACAGCCACCTTTGGCTTTGAAATGAGTATAATGAAAGTAGGAAGATACAGAAAAGAGTTTCCTGACAGTTGCCTGAGACAGCTGAGTCTCGGTTAAGAAGAGAAGGTGAGGTTTAGAGGAGAGATGGTGTTCAACAGAGAGAAAGTTAGTGGAAAGGCTGCAAATGTTGTAGAAATGAAGAAGTGAGTGAGACAGTGGTTCTAGACATCTTGCTGAATCGTCACCGGGAGAGGGGCGGATGGTGGGGGTATTTATGGTCCTCCCCCCCCCCGGGGACTCTGAGGCATGGATTTTGTGCTCCATTTTCCATTTTAATTTTGGGAATGAAGTGTAGTGTGTGCTGTGCATTTAGACTAGTGTTGACAGTTAGAGAAACTTGTACTGGAGAGCATGCTGGCCTACAATCTGTATTACTGAAACACTGAACAAGTTCAGCAAAGAGGGATGGTCAGGAAATAGTCCCGAGGGCTGATGAAACGGGAGCTCCAGCTCTCCTTGTCATCAGCTCTCCATCCATCTTGGGAGTGCTGCCCTGCTCGACCGGTGCTACAGTCTACTCCTCATTTACATCCATACTACAGTCAGCATTATCAGTGTCCATCCTGCACCTTCTATTCATATCCTACTCACACTGTCACTCTTAACCCCACACCACAGTCAGCATTATCAGTGTCCATCCTGCATCTTCTATTCATATCCTACTCTCATTCGTACGCCCACATCACAGGCAGCGTTATGTGTCCATCCCGCATCCTCTTCATATCTTCCTCACACTCTCTCAATTACTGTACATCCATGCCACAGTCGGTGCTATCAGCGTTCATCCTGCATCTTCTATTCATATCTTACTCACACTGCCACGCTCACGCCCACACTACAGGCAGCGATATCAGTTTCTATCCTGCATCATCTACAGTATTCATTCCCTGCTCACATACTCACGCTCAAGGCCAAACCATCCTGCATCTTCTCTTCATTCCCTACCCACACTGCCACACATGTCCACACTAGCATACACAACCGTCCTCTCAAAACACAAGATACCACCATATATATTTCAAGTGCAGTGCTATTCCCTGTAATATATACCACATTCTTACACTCTTATTTACATTTACAGTGCTAAATAATGGCTGAAAAAGGAGACTCCTGCCCCGTGATGGCCTTCCCCTTGGCCCCGAAGATCCAGCAGGAACTACAGACGAAATTAGGATCTTTTGATAAGGGACTGGTGGAGGTTGGACCAGGGCGGTACCTCCTGCCACGGCACTGCAGATTGTACCTTGATAAATATACCCAGTTCAGGTGAGTAGATTTGAGAGAGAGAGAGAGAGAGAGAGAGAGAGAGAGAGAGAGAGAGAGAGAGAGAGAGAGAGAGAGAGTGAATCGATGATTTTTACACACACACAAGGAGAGAGAGAGAGAGAGAGAGAGAGAGGGTGGGGAGGATGCACGGAACGGTGTAAGGCTATGAATTTCGTTAAAGTAGACTTACTGGTCAACCATGAGACCCGCCGATATGTCATAAAAACACCCCTGCTAAAACCAATACACCAAGTCCTGTATGCAACAACACTACCATGTATTCAGTATAGACGGTGGCTCTACCATGTATTCAGTATAGACGGTGACTGTATTCAGTATAGACGGTGGCTCTACCATGTATTCAGTATAGACGGTGGGCGTTAGCACCGAAGTAGTGACATGTAGAGGTGTATGATACGTAAGAGGACTGCTGGGCCTCACGGAACAGGCGCATAATAAAAAAAAAATCAGACCTTCTTCATATACCTCATCGGAAGCAGTATTATCCAGACTGAATCTTCACTGATCCTGCCATCTTCCCCAGTCCACGTTCAGTTCATCCCCAATCCACATCCACTATCCGTTACCCCCCCGCTACCCTCATTAACAGTGACGTGTAGGTTGTTGACCAGACCCATAAACTGCAGGCAAGCAACCACTATAGAAGGCAGCACATCACCCCATTATTTGATTATATGGTTGTCACTCAGAAGTATCAATGGTTTCCTGGGTTAACCCCTCCTGTCTGGCAGATCCTGTCGTGAGCGCTCCCCACAGCCAGGCATTTCCGACAGAAATCAGCAAAATCGTCTATCTTTAAAGCTTCATATCTCTATTAATACTTAAGCAATTAACAAACAAGGTCTCATATTATTCACCAATCCTTCGACTTCAAGCTGATGGCATCAGATGGTCTGTGGAGTGCAGATAGGGAGAGTGAGTGGGTGGGGAATGAGGGCATTTTTTTTTTTTTTTTTTTTTTTTGCCGGTGTCCGTATGCGTGGCGGAGGTTCGGTGACACAACAAAGGCTTACACTAACTCACCACACTGATATTATTTCGGTGACAATTCCAGGAGACCAAAATCCACTACAAACACTGTTTCTGTGAATATTTTTTCATAATCGGTCATACTGGGTGAATGAAGGCTGGTCACTGTAGCAACGACCTTGAACTCAGGCTGCTCGTCTCTTTCTGCCTTACAGAGACAAGCTCTCTCTCTCTCTCTCTCTCTCTCTCTCTCTCTCTCTCTCTCTCTCTCTCTCTCTCACACACACACACACACACATAGACGGAAATGTATGTTTGGCTAGGACTGTTGCTCGATTCTGGCATTGCTGAGTGAGTAGAAGTGTGGGTATTACAACTACTAGAAATAATACAATTACTACTAGAAGTACAACTACCACTACAACAACAACTACTAATACTACAGCTGCCACTACTACAAGTACAACTACCACTACCGCAACTACTACTATTACAACTACCACATCTACTACTATTACTACCACACCTGCAGCTCATACTACCACTACTACTACCACAACAATTACTACTACAAAAAAAAAAAAAAAAATGTGAACCCAATACCTGTAGTCATTTACCTACTGCCCACAAACAGGAATACTTACCACTATGATTTTCTCTCTCCTTTGAGTTATACTTTTTCATCATAAGAAATATTTACAGTACAGTATAAACAAATGTTTTCAAAATAAAATAAGGCTGCAAGTTTATCATGAAAAATACTTTCTGCCTCCAGTATTCACATAAATATATGCAGAACAGTGAAATCAGTTTTTCAGTTTCAACAAAAAACAATATACCGGTATGTACAGTCACCCCAAAAAGTATTGCAAAAGTAGGGTACGATGATATCCGAAATGATCATTATAGCTCATGAATTCTCGTTAAGATTTATCTGTAATCCTCTTGGTATACATATAATAATATTACGGACCAGAAAATGTCACAAACAAGCCTTGTATAACATCCGTGAAAAAGCAATTTTGTCAGCATGGGAAAAAAAAAAAAAAAAAAAAAAAACGTTCTGTTTCCAGCAGCAACCATCCGGTGTCTCAAATTGCTTCGCGCAAGCGTGCACCGATCCTTTTTGGTGTGAGTGTACAAAACTAACTTATGCATAAAAGCCAAACTCCTACCACTCGGTCTTTGAATGGAAATCGAAGAAACAGTCAGTACACAGTGCCACCTCACATTCAGCAAACCACCCCCTCGTCATACGGTGTTCCTGTGGTTGGCGCGATGAATTGGCGCAAACATAGCACCGCCGGAAGGCTTCTTTGCCTGCAGGTGTGCGAGGTAGTATTTCCATGAAATGCCTGCTGACGCAGTCCCTGCACTCCAGGTGGTCAGGCAGTTGCTGTACACTGTGCCTCCATTCCACGGAAGGATTTAGCCGTGCATACCTCTCCAGAAGGCCGAAAATTACATCCTTCTCGAACTATCTGAGGGACGTGCTAGTCTGTATAACATTCTTGTACAGAATGAGGGCATTCAGTACACAGATGTCCAGTGCATTGTTGTTGTTAAATATTTACCCACACTTGGTGTGGCATGGGCAAACGGAGAGCTCGTCAGAGAAAAGCAGGATAAGAAAAGACCACGAAGCATAAAAAAAAAAAAAAAAAAAAAAATAGGAGTATGTCCTAGGACAAAGACATGGAGTGAAAGGCAGTTAGCGAGGAGGGGGGTAATCATGCACAATGTGTACAAGCCACTGGCAGGGTGTGCTACCAACGACCCAAGGCGCATCAGAGACATCATTGCCAGAACGAGGAAAGCCCCCATCAGTCCATGCACGAAGTGGGACGGTGGCCGGGCTGTCGAGCAGGTAATAGTGAAGTACACTGTAGCACCATTCGAGCAGGGCAGTTCTCCCAAGGTGGATGGAAAGCTGATGACAGGGAGAGCTGGAGCTCCCGTTTCATCAGCCCTCGGAACTAGGTCCCGACAATCTCCCTTTGGTGAACTTTTTCAGTGTCTCAATAACACAAAGAGTAGGCCAGCATGCTCTCCAATACAAGTTTCTCTAACTATCAACACCAAACTACATGCACAGTACATACCACACTTCCTTTTCCAAATTAAAAAAAAAATGGCAGCAAAACACATGGCCTCGGAGTCCCCGGGGGGGTGGACCATAAATGCCCCCACCTTCCGCCCCTCTCCCGGTGATGACTCGAGATGCCTGGAACCACTGTCTGACTCTCTTCTTCTTCAGTTCTGCAACATTCGCGGCCTTTCCTCTAACGTTCACTCTGTTGAGCACCACTTCTCCTCTAAACCTCACCTTCTTTTTCTAACTGAGACTCAGCTGTCTGAGGGAACTGAGAGCAAACCTTTTTCTGTATTCTCCTACTTCCTCTATACTCATTTCAAAGCCAAAGGTGGCTGTTGTGTATATATACGCAACAACTTATCTTGCCCTCGTGTTCCTGAACTCGATTCTTCTGAATTCTCTACATTCTGGCTTCGGCTTTCCTGTCATTCTCTGACTAAATATATCTGCTCTGTTTACTTATTTCCTAATTCTACCGACTAATCAAAAATTCTTTGACTATCTTACTTCTACGATGGAATGCATTCTATCCATTTCTCCTTTCTCTGATATCTCCATTCTAGGAGATTTCAATTTTCACCACCACCTTTGGCTCTCCTCTCCTTTCACTGATCCACCTGGTGAACAAGCCTACACATTTTCTATCCTTAATGACTTAGAGCAGCTTGTACAGCACCCTACTTGTATCCCTGACCGCCTTGGAGAGAGCTCCAACATACTTGACCTCTTCCTCACAATTAATCCTTCTGCTTATACAGTACTGTTAATCTTTTCTCTCTGTTGGGCTGCTCCGATCACAGCCTGATCACCTTAACCTGTTCTATTGCTCCAGTATGGCCTGCGGACCCTCCAAAGAAACGTCATCTGTGGCATTTTGGAGCTGCAGATTGAGAGGCCCTCAGGCAGTACTTCTTTGATTTTCCCTGGAATAATTATTGCTTCCAAGTCCGGGAGCCATCTGAGTGTGCCATTGCACATTACGGAGGTTATTCTCTCGGGCATGGAAGCATACATTCCTTTCTCATATCCTTTGCCTAATGCAAGAAAGCCTTCGTCTAATCACGCTTGTTCTAATGCTGTCTGCAACAAAGAGAGGGCCTTTAAAAGGTACCGGAGCCAGCCCACTCCTGAATCACATCTTTTATACGTTTCTGCCCGGAATCATGCTAAGTTTGTTCTTCACTCTGCTAAAAATGATTTCATCCATACTAAATCTCTCAACTCTAACTCGAATTCTTCCTACTCCTTCTGGCACCTTGCCAAAAACTTTTCTAACAACTTTACCTCATCAGCCTTCCCTCCTCTTTTCTACTCTGATGGCTCTGTAGCTATTTCTTCCACTGAGAAAGCAGATCACTTCACTCAGACTTTGTCCTTCAATTCCACCATAGATGATTCCGGTGCTGTTCCTCGTCACTTCCCCCCTCTGACTTCCTCATGGCTGAAATTAAAATTTCTTCAGCTGATGTATTTTCTGCCATCACAGGCCTCAGTACTAATAAGGCATATGGGCCTGATGGAGTACCTCCTGTTGTTCTCAAGAACTGTGCTTCTGTGCTTACACCCTGCCTAGGCAAACTCTTTCGCCCTTGTCTATCAACTTGTACCTTTCCTTCTTCTTTTTTTTATTTCTATGTGAGGAAGAAGGAACCAAAGGCAACGAGCCTGCAAAACTATTCCTTCAAAGAGAAAAACAAAATATAAGAGAGAGCCAAATTCAAGATCCGATCATTTCCAGATGCCTGGACACACTGCGTTTGAAAAACTGGAGATCATAGGAAGTAGGAAATACAGACAGAGGGAGACAGTTCCAGAGTTGACCTGTTGCATAAATGAAGGACTGGGAGTAACGGTTAACTCTTGCATTAGAGAGTTGGACAGAAAAGGGATGAGAGTTTGCTGCTAGACGGGTCCTACGTGCCCGTCGTAGGGGTGGAGGAATGCATGTAGACAGTTCAGAGGAGCAGTGACCATTGAAGTAGCGATAGAAAAGAGATAAAGATGCAACAGTGCGGCAAAGAGACAAAGGTTGAAGGGAGTCAGTAAGAGGAGGAGAGTTAATGAGGGGAAAAGCCTTTGACTCCACCCTATTGAGACGAGCTGTATGTGGGGAGCCTCCCCACACATGAGAGTTGTACTCTACACAGGGGGGGATAAAACCCCTGTATAGAGACAACAATTGTGCAGGGGTTAAGAAGGAACGGAGTCGGCTTAGCACACCCAATCTCTTGGAAGCAGATTTTACAAGAGATGTAATATGATCTTTCCAAGACAAGTCCCGAGTAAATGAAACCCGAAGCATGTTCAAGGATAATGCAGGATTAAGATCAATATTATCAAACATTAGTGGGTATACCTGTGGATGATTTTGTTGCATTGATAGGTGCAAAAACTGAGTCTTTGATGCATTAAAAACAACAAGATTATTTTTACCCCAGTTAGAGATATGAGCCAAGTCAAACATTAGGTGTGCCATAGCCTCATCCCTTGTTTGCTGAAGTAACTGCTGAGATGGACGTTGCGGGAATCGAATGGAAAGGTGAAGGGTGGAGTCATCAGCGTATGAGTGGATAGGGTTAGATGTACAGCTTAGAAGGTCATTGATGAATTAAAGGAAGAGAGTTGGTGATAGGACAGAGCCCTGAGGAACACCACTGTTAATAGATCTAGGAGAAGAACGATGGCGCTTTACAACAGCAGCTAGAGAACGACCAGAAAGGAAGCTAGAGATGAAGGCACAGATAGAAGGATAGAAACCGTAAGAGGGCAGTTTGGAAATTAAAGAGTTATGCCAGACTCGATCGAAAGCCTTAGAGATGTCAAGTGCAATGGCAAAGCTTTCGCCAAAGTCCCGAAAGGAGGATGACGAGGAGTCTGAAAGGTAGGTGCGAAGATCGCCGGTGGAGCGTCTCTGACAGAACCCATACTGACAATCAGAAAGAAGGTTGTGATAGGAAAGATGCTTTAAAATTTTTCTATTAAGAACAGACTCGAAAACTTTTGAGATACAGGATGTTAAAGCAATTGGACGATAGTTAGAGAGTTGGGAATGGTCACCCTTCTTTGGGACTGGCTGAATTAGAGCAAACTTTCAGCAAGAACGAAAGGTACAAGTTGACAGACAAAGGCGAAAGAGTTTGCCTAGGCACAGAAGCACAGTTCTTGAGAACAACAGGAGGGACTCCATCAGGCCCATCTCCCTTATTAGAATTGAGGCCTGTGACAGCAGAAAATACATCAACTGAAGACATTTTAATGTCAGCCATGAAGAAGTCAGAGGGGGGAAGTGATGGAGGAACAGCACCAGAATCGTCTAAGGTGGAAGTGGAGGAGAAAGTCTGAGCGAAGAGATCTGCTTTATCAGTAGAAGAAATAGCTACAGAGCCATCAGAGTAGAAAAGAGGAGGGAAGGATGATGAGGTAAAGTTGTTAGAAAGGTTTTTGGCAAGGTGCCAGAAGGAGCGGGAAGAATTCGAGTTAGAGAGTTGAGAGCACTTGCTGGAAGTTTGCTCTCATTCAGCCAGTCCCAAAGAAGGGTGACCATTCCCAACCCTCTAACTATCGTCCAGTTGCTTTAACATCCTGTCTCTCAAAAGTTTTCGAGTCATTTCTTAATAGAAAAATTTTAAAGCATCTTTCCTATCACAATCTTCTTTCTTATCATCAGTATGGGTTCCATCAGGGACGCTCCACTGGTGATCTTCTTACCTACCTTCCAGACTCCAGGTCATCCTTCTTTCGGGACTTTGGTGAAGGCTTTGCCATTGCACTTGACATCTCAAAGGCTTTCGATCGAGTCTGGCATAAATCTTTAATTTCCAAACTGCCCTCTTACGGTTTCTATCCTTCTATCTGTGCCTTCATCTCTAGCTTCCTTTCTGGTCGTTTTGTAGCCGCTGTTGTAGACGGCCATAGTTTTTCTCCTAGATCTATTGACATTGGTGTTCCTCAGGGCTCTGTCCTATCACCAACTCTCTTCCTTTTATTCATCAATGACCTTCTGAGCTGTACATCTAACCCTATCCACTCATACGCTGATGACTCCTACCTTCACCTTTCCATTCGGTTCTCGCAATGTCCATCTCAGCAGTTACTTCAATGAACAAAGGATGAGGCTATGGTACACCTAATGTCTGAGTTGGCTCATATCTCTGACTGGAGTAAAAATAATCTTGTTGTTTTTAATGCATCAAAGACTCAGTTTTTACACCTATCAACCTGAGAAAATCTCCCACAGGTATACCCACTAATGTTTAATGACCTACACCAGGTTGTACAGCACCATACTCGTATACCTTGGAGGGCGTTCCAATATACCTGACCTCTTCATAACAATTAATCCATCCTTCTGATTACGCTGTTAATCTTTCTCTTTGTTGGGCTCCTCACACAACCTTATAACCTGAAGTGTTCTTTCACCCCAGCTAGGCCTGTGGACCCTCCCAAGAAGTGGAGGCTGTGGCACTTTGGAGATGCTGATTGGGAGGCCCTCAGGAAGTACTTCTTTGATTTTCCCTGGAATGATTATTGCTTCCATATGCGGGAGCCATCTGAGTGTGTTTTTCACATTTTGGAGGTTATTCTCTTGGGCATGGAAGCATGCATTCCTTTCTCATATCACGTGACTAGTGAAAAAAAAAAATTGGTTTAATCATGCCTTTTCAAATGCTGTCTACAAGAAGGAGAAACCCTACAAAAGGTACTAGGACCTTTTCACCCCCGGAATCTCATCACGTTCATGTTTTTGCCTGGAACTGTGCTAATTCTGTGCTTCGCAGTGCTAAACATAATTTCATATGCTTTGAACTCTCCATCCCTAATTCTTCCCACTCCCTGTGGCACCTTGCCAAAACCTTTCTAACAATTTTACCTTATCATATCCTCTTCTCCACTTTGATGGCTCTGTAGCTATTTCTTTTACTGATAAAGGAGAACTGTTCGTTCAGAATTTCTCTTCCAGTTCCATCTTAGACAATTCTGGTGCTGTTCCTCCATCACTTCCCTCTCTGACTTCCTTATGACTGACAATGAAGTTTCTTCAACTGATGTATTTTCTGCCATCAATGGCCTCAATTCTGCGAAGGCTTATATGCCTGATCGGGTCCCTCCTGTTGTCCTCAAGAACTGTGCTTCTGCGCTAAACTCTTTTGCTTTTGTCTGTCAACTTGTACGTTTCCATCTTGCTGGGAGTTTTATCTCATTCAGCCAGTCCCAAAGAAGGATGACCATTCCCAGTCATTAAACTCACCCCCAGTTGGTGTAACATCCTGTATTTCAGTAGTTTTTGAGTCTATTCTTTAACAAAAAAAAATAAATTATAAAGCTCCTTTCCCATGACAGCCTTCCTTCCAATCGTCAATATTGGTTCCACTAGGGACGCTCCATTGGTGATCTCACCTACCATTTGAACTCCTGGTCATCCCCTTTTGGGACTTTGGCGAAAGCTTTGTCATTGCTCATGACATATCAAAGCCTTTCGATCGAGTCTGACATAAATCTTTAATTTCCAGATTGCCCGCTTACAGTTTCCATTCTTCTATCTGTGCCTTTCTCTCTAGTTTCTTTCTGGTCGTTCTATAGCTGTTATTGTAGATGACCACCATTCTTCTTTTAGAGCTATCAATAATGGTATTCCTCAGGGCTCTGTCCTATCACCAATTCACTTCTTTCTATTCATCAACGACCTTCTAAACTGTACATCTAATCCTATCCACTTATACGCTTATGACTCCACCCATCACCTTTCCATTCTCTTCCTGCAGCATCCAACTCAACAGTTACTTTAACAAACAAGGGTTGAAGTTGTAGCACACGTAATGTCTGACTTGGCTCGTATCTCCGATAAAGGTATAAGTAACCTTGTTTTTCATGCATCAAAATCTCAGTTCTTAAGTCTTACTGTACAACCCATTGAAATCTTCTGGAGGAGTATTCTCTCTCTCTCTTTTTTTTTTTTTTTTTTTTTTTTCAAAATTTAACTCATCTCCTTCAAATATACTTGGGGTTTCATTCTCTTGAGACTAATCTTGGAAGGATCATATTACCTCTATTGTAAAATCTGCTCCCAAGAGACTAGGTGTGCCTAGCCGACTCTGGGCAATCTTTACCCTTGCACAGTTGTTGGCTTTATACGTGGGTTTTATCCACCCCTGTGTAGGGTGCAACTCACAAGTATGAGGAGGCTCCCCACATACAGCTCTTCTCAGCAAGGTGGAGTCAGAGGCTTTTGATCTCATTAACTCTCCTTCTCTTACTGGTTCGCTTCAACCTCTGTCTCTTCGCCCCACTGTTGCATCTTCATCTCTTTCCCATCGCTACTTTAGTGGTCACTGCTTGCATCCCTCCACCACTATGGCGGGCACATAGCACCCGTCTAGCAACAATCTCTCATTCCTTCTCTGCCCAACTCTCTAATGCAAGAGTTAACTGTTACTCTAAGTCCCTCATGTATGCAAAAGGTCAACTCTGGAACGGTCTCTCTCTGTCTGTATCTCCTACTACCTATGATCTCCAGTCTTTCAAGTGCAGTGTGTCCTGGCATCTCAAAATGAGCGGATATTGAATTTTGCTCCCGGCTATCTTTTTGTTTTGTTTTTTCTTGGAGTGAAGAACTTTGCGGCCTCCTGTACTTTGGTTTCTTCTTATTTGCATAAAAAAGCATCCCCCCAAGAAAAAAGATTATAATTTTGAAAGAGAAATGAAAAAGTAAGAACAGAGGAATGAAAACGGAAGAAAAAGTGAGAGATAGGAATGATAGAGAAAAAGAAACTCAGGAAAAGAGAAAGAAGATAAAGGAAAGGAAGAGTGAAGTACAGAAAAGGAAGCATTGGAGATGGGGTGAAGGTTTGAACTCAGTACAGGTGTAGTAGAGTCCCAGGCCGCTGCACCTTACTTCATCTCGCTTCCTACCTCTCTTGTACCTTGTCATGCTGTAATATAGTGGTGGCTGTGATCTAACGTACCTACAGTAATGCTGGTAACAGTGATGCTGATGAGGACGGTGATGATGAAGATGATGATTATGTAAGTTACCAATGATGTGCATAATGTTAAATAGATGAATGATGATGATGGTATGGTGGTGAGGGTGGTGGCAGTAGGTTACTACGATGATGATGGAAATGATGTAACTTACAACTGACGAGTTTAATGTTACCTGCATGGATGGTGATGATGATGATGGTGATATACAGTAGGTTACAATGTTCTTGCTGGATATAATGATGGCAATGATGCTGTAGGTTACAAATGCCGAGTAAAACGATAATTGCATGAAGCATGATGGTGGTGGTGGTGGTGGTGGTATGTACTAGGCTACTGTGATGGTTATAGATATGATGATGGTGATGCTGTTGTACGAGTAGGTTACAGATAACGAGTATAATGATATTTGCGTTGAAGATGATGGTGATGATGATGATGATGATGGTGGTGGTGGTGGTGGTGATGGTGATGGTTATAAGCAATAGGTTACCATAATGATGACAAGCTTAGTTCATCTCGTCTCCTAGCTATTTGTAGTTTGTGATGGTGATTACATAATATAACGAAGAAAGCATGGGTGAAGAAAGAAATGAAAAAATAATAATAATGTGAAAAAGGCAGAGAGGGAAACAAATATGAGGAAAGTAAAAGAAAGAGAACAAATGCAAAATCTGTAAAAAATCAGAATTACAAAAGAGAATACAAGGAAGAGAGAGGGATGAAACAAAGATAAAAGGGGGAAGAGGAATAAAAAAAAAAAACTACAGTAGATACAAAGGGAAAAGGAAGAAGGTCAGACACAGTGAAAGAACTTTGGAAGGAAAAAAAAGAAGCTTAAGACATGTAACCGGAAAAAAAGAAAAGGTCTGAAAGAAAAAAATGATAATAAAATGATGAAAAAGGAGCTTTATCTAAACAAAGTGGGACTCTTGACACCTTTGTTAGAATCTCAGGCCGCTCCACCTTACTTCACCCTGGCTCCTACTTCCCTGGTAGTTTTATCTCTAATACAGTGAAGAAAAAAAGAGACCGAGAGACAAATAGAAAGGAGAAGTAAAAAGAAAGGAAGAATAAAAAAGGAAAGAAAAGGAGAAAAACAGAGGAAGACAAGACAGGGGCAAAACAAGAAAGGAAGGCAGCGAAAGATGGAGTTTGAGCTGGAAGAAGAAAACCAGGAGAAAGATTAGATGAATCGCAAAATACGGGAGAAAGGGATCAGTTTTAGGTCAAAATGACGGGTTCAGTTCAATGACCTATTTATACACTTGTGACCCTTGATGTAAGGTGGTGTGTGTGTGTGTGTGTGTGTGTGTGTGTGTGTGTGTGTGTGTGTGTGTGTGTTATTCGATTTTAACGAATCAGGTTGATGGTTTGTGGGTCAGCAAATTTGGAGATGTAGTTTTTGAGAACAACAGGTCAAAGGTCAAGATCACAGGGTTGGGTCAAACACTGACCTAGCATAATCAGCTTGGACAGTCTGTGTCAAATTATGACCAGACTTGGAAGCGTTAAGGGTCAGGCAAGAATGAAATGGTTCAGTTTTGAAGAAAATCAAGCGAAGTTGAAGGACACAGGGCAATGTTAAAATTCACCATGTGTGTGTGTGATTGTTAACGAAATAAAACATACAAATCTGCCCCTATTTTAACCAATTACATTTAGTGATCGAAGGTAACTGGAGGAGAAAATCTCTTGTTTTTCGGGACAATAGTGTTGTAAAAGGTCTCAGGGCAAGGTTACCGTAAAGATTTTGTCCGATTTAGAACAAACTTTGCGGAATGGATGAGGACAAGGCATGAGTAAAAGGACTCGATTTTGAGCACAAACAGTCAAAGGTCAAGGTCCCAGGAAAGGTCAAAGTTCATGGTCACAGGGAAAGGTCAAAGGCCAAGGTTACACAGCGAGGTCAGCTCAAAGGTGATTCAAAGTTGTTGGAATGGTTAAAGATTATCCAAGAATAAAGCAGAGTAACTTAATTTGCAGAGTAATCTTGCGATAGTGAAGGTCACAGGGCTGTGTCAAATATCCAGGCTGAAAATCGGTGGTGGTCGCGGGTGTTGCACTGTCAAGTGCTCTGTTCATTTTACTCTTGCCACCCTCAGACGATTTTGTTCAGTTTTGGAGCAACTTTCCAAGCCAGAGGAGTTAGATAAAGCCTTCATTAAATCATTCATTAGAAGAAGTCTGCCAGATGATTAAAATATAATCGTTTATAATCGTCTGGAGGCATCAAGAATGGAAATTAAACGTCATTTCATGCAAGGGTTAAGATAACCCAACATGAAAGGTACAGTACAATAGGCGGATTTAGATAGAAAAAATTGATAATTACAAAAAAGGGAGACTGGCTAATAGATAACCAGATATTTAAAAGAAAAATATGAAACCAGCAGACTGAACCCCGGCCACTCTGTGTTGAGCAGCGAGTTGATCTATCTCAGTCCTCTTCGCCTCCTGCTATCCACTCTTCCATCATGTCTTATATTGTGCTTATTCTCATCATAGTCTTATTTCTTATCATCTCTCGTATGATTTCACCGTCATCTGCATTCTATATTTCACTTTATTCTTCGTACACACACACACACACACACACACACACACACACACACACACACACACACACACACACACACAACAATATCTTGCTCCCGTTATCGGGCGCTCTGGTGGAATGAGACGTGAGACTGTTAAAGCTGAAATCTTCCATCGTAAATTGCAAATGACCTTTTTATAAACTGCTTATTTACGACCTAAAGATTTGCCGTGTTCTTCCCCTTAGGTTCCTGTGTACCTTAGTAAGATCTCGTGTAGCAGCACAAGTACAATGCCAGGCAGGTAATTTGCCAGCATAGGATACTTTGCAGCACTTCTGCAGCCACTAATTGACATATTGCACCTTGGTATTAACCACATAGTTTGGATCAGCAGGATTCCAAAGAATATTGACACTCTTAGGCTCCTTTACTAACCTTCAGGTGAACTAAAACGTATAGCGTCAGCTGGAATGTAGGGGTGGGCGATACCAGCAAAAAATGGTAATCATGATTACTGATTACTTTTATGAAAGTAATCGATTAGTAATCGATTACTATTTCGATTACTATCAATATATAAGTACAGTATAATCATTATAATGTGATGGTTTGAGTGCAGTCAGTTACCAAGTGCACACTGCAGATAGTTTCCTGGTACCTGGTAGTTTGTGTGTGTGTGTATGTGTGTGGTAATATGAAATATCAATATATTTAAATTAAATTTATAGCTACAGAAGCTAAAAAGTACCCATAATTGAAGCTACATAACGTAAAAAGAAAATATAATAAAGCCTTACAGGAATAAAGGGTATTCACCAAGATCTATTTTTGTTATGTTTAATAGCTGTTTGGAAGTAATGGTCATTACAGTGTACTGTATTACATCACACTCATGACATAATGATAAGTAGCACATTGATTACGACATATTTCAAATCATCATAGAAAAATATATATCACTTGTACTATCAAAGTAATTATAAATAAAATAAGCCTCTGTTAAATGTATCACAAATTCACAATCACAGACTCACATGACTGATTCCTATTAAGATACAATAATCATTGTATTCCATGGAGAAATTATGACTAGTTAAAGTTATACTCTTTGCTTTGGTAAGTAACCTATTAATAATGGCGACATACTGTAGAAATCTGAATTAGCTTTCATGAACATTATGAGGTAGGTAAATATTGTACATGAGATATATATCCTTTATCCTAATATCAGAATTATCTCCGATGCCTTACCTCCTCTCAGGAAACTCCCTCAAATACATGTATGTAATATAAGGTTACCCCTCCTGAATAAATAATAAACTATAATGCTTTATTCTGAATTATATTACTTATCTGTCTTAACAGATCCTTAGGCTGTCAGGATAAATGGAACTGATGGATAATGCCAAACAGAAACTCCAAAACCCTCCACTAAAAACTAAAACTATAAAGTGGTGGTGGTTTTAGTAGTAGTAGTATACTCAGCTGTGCGTTCCGCGGGAGACAATCTCGTCTTGTGTACTGTTCTTAAGCATGTCTATAAAATCCGCTTCAAAAAGAAATCTTACTTACAGAACTGTAATGTAACAAGAATAATAAGCTTAATGTTAAGGAAAATCATATGGGTCATCTTAAAGTTTCTGATGTCCAATCCCCAAAACGAAGATAGGTTATTTGGAAGACGTCACTTTATTGGTATTTCCGCTAAATATCATGCTTACAAAATGAAATACCAGTGATCAATATCAATGTTCTAACAATTAAAATACATACCTAGGAGTTGGCAGCGAAATCGTCTATCTATGCCACTGAGACGAGGGATTCATTTACAACTTGCTGTACAAAAATGCCTCAAATATTTCGAGTCGCGAAGGACTGCAAGTGCATTGCCAAACGTAAGATATTTAACAAACCATAACCTGGCATGTTAATGGCTAGAAGTATGACAAAAATCCACCAAAAGTACTCAATAAAATAATCGATTACTGGAAAAATAATCGATTACAATATTTTTCTGGCGAGTAATCGAAGTAATCGATTACAAATAATCGATTACGCCCACCCCTACTGGAATGTAATAACAGACAGGATGCGTCCACGATAGTGTTAGGTGAACTAAAACGTATAGCGTTAGCTGGAATGTAATAACAGACAGGATGCGTCCACGATAGTGTTAGGTGAACTAAAACGTATAGCGTTAGCTGGAATGTAATAACAGACAGGATGCGTCCACGATAGTGTTAGGTGAACTAAAACGTATAGCGTTAGCTGGAATGTAAAAACAGACAGGATGCGTACACGATAGTGTTAGGTGAACTAAAACGTATAGCGTTAGCTGGAATGTAAAAACAGACAGGATGCGTTCACGACAGAGTTATGTGTTTAATACAAATCACTATGAAAAAAATGCTAAGAACTGTGGTAGGCCAACGAGTATTAGGTCAGCGTATAAGCATTTAGTGGTATTCTGGTAGGCATGTGAGACATTCTATGGCCTCCTTCTCTGTGGTTATATTCAGATACCGGAGCATCTCCAGGAGCGGCTCGTTCACACATTCACGTCCAAGGCTTTTCATACACAAGATGGTTCATTCAGCGAAGCTTCATATTATAGTTCACTTTAACTTACAAAATAAGATAAACCAAAGGAAGATAACATAATCGATAACATAAAACGCTGCATAAAACGATTCAGTTGGTGGGTTTGAACGCAGAGAGTGAGTTGCGTGGCAGATCAGCCTTCCCAACCAGCCATGGCAGTGAGAAAGTGGAAAGATGCAAGTAATAGAGTGTAGGAATTATCATTTTCGCTACACAGGAGCTACTTAGCATCGAATTTCGGCTGATGTCAGATGATTATACTCAAGAGAAATCTACGGAATTAGAAATGTTCAAGGCAATCAAGGTTAATGATTCGGCCGAAATAAAAAAAACTTCGTACTTCATTCCAGTCAGAGATCACATCGGTGTGAAAGGACCACAATTCATTGCTTCATCTCTAGATCCATCCCGTCCATGTAACTTCATCTTGCATCATCCCCCCCTCCCCCCAACACTCATATGGTACAGAATGCCTCAGTAATAACCCTGCTTCTCCACCCAACATTACACTTCACAAACACATACCCAGTAAGTTACAAAAACACACAGCCACCACATCTATGGAAAACCTGCCGCCAAACTACCGTACATCTTTCCTGAACCACCATCAGACATCCACCCCTCAGATCCTACCCTACCCAGAGAGACACCAGGGCACTTAGACAGACTACGATGTGGCCCTCACCCTTCCCTGCTACAATACCAACCCAACATACAACTGACAAACAATCCACTATGCCCACACCGCAATGCAGCCACCCACACCACAACACACTAACCTCATGTACCTGTCACAACACAAATCATCCTTCAACCAAAACCCACCGCACCCTCTCCCACCCTGCCAGATATTGGTGTGTGGTGATTATTTGTTTGAAATAATTCACTCGTGGGGGCGTCGTCATTTTTAGTTTTATCTCAGTAATACGAGATAATGACATTCTCGTACTCTGTGTGTTGGGAGCTGGGTTACTAACAAGGAAAACACTTATGCATTCTCACACACTGTGCCACGCTACCTTCGCTTTTACACATCCAGGTCCCTGTTTCATTTCCAGGTGCCAACAGACTGGGGTAAAAACACCCTACCAGTGGTCGGCCCGGGTGTCGAACCCGCGACTTCAAGTGTACTGACACAATGATCGCCTTCAGTAATGTAGGCCAGAGTTGTGACAACATTCTTTACGTCAAAGAAGCTGAATAGGTTGTACGCTAGTTGACCAGGAGTACCAAGGGTTTGGCTAACACAAAAATTCCGTTGTCTTGAATAAAGTTGCTAGTGTCACTGCAATATTTGACAACAGCATTGCTTACGTTGAATCTGCTCATGTCATAGTTGTGTTCAATGATCCTTTTGTTTATAGCCTTAATCATGTCACCAGTCCATGCAAGGAACACTGTACAACCCAGCCCTCCGTCTATTTACGTGTCTTTTTCACCAGGTTACTTGACGCCATCCACGTCCATATGGCCCAGTCATGTCAGTCCCCGTTCATTCACACCAGGTTTACTCATCCTTTACATCCATTCAGGTCGACTCCACGCCATTCAGTTCAATATAGAGATTTCAATTTATTGTAAGAACAATCGGAAAAAATTAAATTTATATTCATATTCGTGTCAGTTCAAGATTATCTAGGATATTTTAAAACCATTTACGCCACTCAAGTCCATATATTTCTTCATTCCATTAGTATCACTTCAGTCAATTCAAGTCATTTTAATTTATTCAGTCCACTTGCGTCCATTTAGATAATCTCAGTTCCTTAATATCAGTTCATTTCATTCATATCATTTCAGTCTATTCAGGCCACTTCAGTTCATCGAGGACCATCACACACTGCCTCACCGCCCACCACCATTTCAGCCCACTGCCTTCACTCACTTCTCGCCCTTTGATTGTCACGGGAAGAGGCAGAGATGCTGGTGGATGATGGGGCAGGGTGGCAGTAGTGGTGGGTGATATGGCTGTGGAGATAACATTGTGATGCTTATGTGGAAATAACAATGATTTATCAATGAAATGTGGTGAGCGAATTGGTAGGGTATTATTGTTTGTGAGGTATGGTGCTCTGTATCGAGAACAACGATTGTATAGTACATTTGTTTTTGTACCCATCACAGTCGCTGCCAGTGGTTTTTTTATTATGTTGAAGGTCTGCCTGTTGCGATATTGCAGTGCACGTGGTGAGTGTGTGGTGATATTGTGGTGCATGTGGTGAGTGTGGTGATATTGTGGTGCACGTGGTGAGTGTTTGGTGTTTTGTGGGTTGGTGGTGTGCATTGCAGTGTAAGTTGTATTTATTGTTGGTACTGTAGCAGTGAAGGGTGGTGGCCGAATCACAGTCTGGCTGGGTGTACTCGTGTCTCTCAGGGTAGGGAATATTCTGAGGGGAGTCTATCTACTGGTGGTTCTTGAAGGATGCTGATTGGCTGCATGGGTTTGGATGGCTGCGGTGGCCAAGGCTGGGGTCAATTCATTTTTGCCATTTCAGTTCAATTCTAATTCAAAATAAAATTTGAATTAATCAATTCCAATTTCATTCAATTCATTCGTAAAAAAAAAAAAAGAAATCTTCAATTCAATTCAGGTCAATTCATTATGGTCTATATTTCATTCAATTAAAATGTTTTCAATTCAAAATCAGTTTTAATCTACCCAGTAACAGTAATCTAACGGGTACTTCATTTGATATACTTTTAACTTTTTTGTGACAGCAAACTGTATATTTTACTGTTTATTTGAGTATATTGTAAGTTAATTATTGTGCAATCATGAATTCGCATAATACAGGATAAAAAAATTATTTTATCAATTCAGTCATCAGTTCATATCAGTTCATTGATATCAAGTCCAATTCAATTAAATTAATTTTATTTTTTTATTTTTCTCAATTCCAGTTCAATTCATAATTGATCCTAAGCCCTGGCGGTGGGTGTGTCTTTATATTTGTGAATTACAGCGGTCAGAGACCAGTCACAGGTCAGCAAGTCCCACCCAGACGGTCATAGACCAGTCACAGGTCAGCAAGTCCCACTCAAACGGTCATAGACCAGTCACAGGTCAGCAAGTCCCACCCAGACGGTCATACACCAGTCACAGGTCAGCAAGTCCCACCCAGACGGTCATACACCAGTGACAGGTCAGCAAGTCCCACCCAGACGGTCATACACCAGTCACAGGTCAGCAAGTCCCACCCAGACGGTCATACACCAGTCACAGGTCAGCAAGTCCCACCCAGACGGTCATAGACCAGTCACAGGTCAGCAGGTCCCACCCGCACGGCCAGATGGCCAATGACGGGTCAGCAAGTGCCACTCTGGCACCAAAATTTAATACAAGGGAAGGTATATTTAAGCGTCTAATTCTGCAACATTTTTATTAATAAATTAGAAACTGTGAGGATTCGAACCAGCGCTGGTAAGTACGTGGATACAGCAGCTTACCGACTGAGCTATCCAGCCACCCCAAATTTAATACAACGGAAGCTGTATTTAAGCGTCTAATTCCACAAGATTTTTATTAATAAAGTAAAGCAACTACAAGTCTGCGATCTAGTCCAGCGTCTATTAATTTGTAGTCTCGCACCTCACCCATCATATCACCGGCCTGGTGTGAATAGAAGAAATACATTCTCAGAATTATATATCAACATTTTTACACTTGCTGTTTACATATTATTAGTGTAGTATCATGGACATTTACCCAATAAAATGCCAGCGTCTCTGTGCAGCAAGGTCTACTAAATGAAGGCAACTTGAGAATAAAGGAATGGTTGTTTTGACTCAGAGTGATATGCCCGTGAATGAAAAGACATGAAATGAGGGTAGAATTTTATTAACTCGGATGCTGTGCGAGAAATGAGAGGGAAGGGGAAGAATGGAGAACACTGGTTAACTTTTGGAACACATGAAAAAAAAAAAGCAGTATAATCTAACCATTGCATTGCGTTGCAGGTCATTCCCCGCGCCTTGCCATCACTGAGAAACATGAGAGATGAAAATGTCTCCGTACTTAGTACAGACAATAATTGTGAGAATAACTAACAATATCAAGCACCTGGAGTGACATTCACAAGAAATACAATGATGAGCCTGACTGCCATATTGTCAAAATACTCCGTTCGCCTTTCCTGCCTCCCATTCATCGGTGTAATCATACACGCTTGTATGTGACCTAGTGGACTGAGGTGCTAAGCATCTTAAATGATAAGATCGGAAAGAAAAAAAAAGAAAGAAATGAACATATAAAACGAAAAATTAACAAACCAATGGTCCTTTTATAGCTTGAATATAGAAGAAAACATTTCTGCAAAAATACATAAGTATATAAATAATGCACAAAAACATAACTCATCAATCGTAAGTAAAAACCCCCCAGAACACTAAGCTGATCAGACTAGATTCCTGTACTGCATAGGGCTGGTAAAGGAAGGTGTACAACGACAACAAAGGACAGGTCAGACACCGACAACGGAACAAAGAGTAATGAACATCTGAAGCAGAAAAGAAACCCTGTCAATCCACTAAATATTGTTTGCAAGATTTAATTCTGGATTAAGCTTTTGAGTTAACAGTTTTCCTTCCAAAAAACTGCATCTCCATGACTTCAAAACCTACGGTACCAGTATTTTGAAAATCATTCTCTGTGAAAGAGTGATAATTGTTCAGTCAGTAAAAAGGGCAAAAAAGAAGAAAAGAAAAAGCGAAAATGAATTTCGGAAGAAAGTAAAGGTTCAAGACCGAAGTGTCTAAGATAAATGGCGAAAAGAAATACAGAATGAAATAAGAAAATGAGAAATTAAAAGGGGGAAATTCAAAACCAACGATAGAAAAGAAGAAAAAAAATAGGAGGATGAATGAAAACAAACATTTAAAAAAGGATGTGTAAAGGTACGATGTGGAAGTGTAGACAGGTATAGTAGTGCCAGGCCGCTCTACGTATCTCCATATCGCCTCCTGCCTCCCTGGGTGTTTATAATGCGTTAATACTCTACCCATTTTAACTTGGCCTAAAACTGCCATCACTCCACCTTGATCTTTGAGCTATAACAAGTGATAAAGACCAGAATACTGTGTAATATTCTGTTCACTTAAACATGGCGCAAAATTGCCATCTCTCAAGTCTGGATACAGAGGTAGAACAAGAGATTAACACTGGATGTCTTGCCATATTCTCTCCAGTTTAACATAACCTAAATTTACCAGGTCTCCAACGTTAATGCTTAGCTGTAACAAAAGACTCTATAATATGGTCCTGGTCATCAACAAGTGCTACTGAAAGGATGTAGAACCGTAGTAGGCTTACCCTACAATTCACGTACGGGAAATTCACTGCAAAATGACGAAACCCTTTCCCATGTTGAGGTGGACGAACTGTAGATGTGGCCTAGATCTAATGTAGCTAATGGTTATGGTGGGGGTGATGATGTAGGTTATTTTTGTCGATAAAACAATAAGTGAGTGGATAATGATGATAATAATGTCTGTGTAAGTAATGATGACAGTGGTAGTTATAATGATAGTTAAGATGAAGGTTGGTTCCGATGATAATGATAGCAGTTTGGATAATGGAGATGATGATGATGACGCTGATGAATATTGCATGAATACTAATGCTACTGTGCAGGTTTGGGTGATGGTAATGGAGGATAGTAATGATGATATTATCCTTACCTCATCACACCTGATGATGGAAAATAATGGTGAAGGGAAGAGAAAAACAGTGACAGGATAAAAACGATAACATAATGAAAAGGAAACAGAAAGGAGAAAGAAAGAAAGGAGGAAAAGGAAAAACTATGAATGAAAATATAATAAAAACAAAAGTAAAAGAAGTTAAAGGAAAAAAAAATATAGTGTTAAAAAAAAAGAATTAGAAGTAATTAAGAACTGAACTCGGTACACCTGTAGTAAAGTCCCAGGCCGCTCCACCTTACTCTGTCTCGCCTCTTACCCTAATGCAGCTTAGCATGTAATGTAGTGGACAAAGGAAATGGTAAAGAAGGAAACAACAACAACAATAATAATAATAATAATAATAATAATAATAATAAAGATATAGATAATGGTGATAATGATGAATGTGATGATGAGGATGACGATCATAATAATAATAAAATATTTGCTTAAAAAACACAAAAAGGGACATAGTGGTAGTGTTGGCGAGTGATGATGTGAGCTGGTGTTGATGATGACCATCATCATCATGATAATAATACAAAAACGAGATGATAAACAACAGGTGCCTCTCCGTTCCTGGGTTGCTTAGACCCAGGCCGATAGACTCTGACCAGTCTCATGTCCTCCTTATTTCTTTTTTATTTTTTAACAACAGAGGATTTTATGCAGGTTAGGGCAGACTTTTGTACCTGGAGGGGTTGAGTATCGTCCACACTAACACCTGTTCTACCAGGGGGATCTTACCTGAATAAAATCCTATGATGATGCCAAGAACAAAACAAGTATTACGTCATCACAATGAGGTAGTTGATCTAGATTTGGTTTTAATGTACCTATGGCTTAGATCTGTGTACAGAGAGAGAGAGAGAGAGAGAGAGAGAGAGAGAGAGAGAGAGAGAGAGAGAGAGAGAGAGAGAGAGAGACAGACAGACAGACAGACAGACAGACAGAGTGAGTAGGATCTAGGAATATCAAAAGGGAAATCAAAGTATTACTGAACGTTTTCTCATCAGAGTGACAAGTAAAACTGGATCGCACATCCCGTCATCATCATCATCATCATCATGTTCACAACCATCCTTACACTGTCCCACTGAAACATGGATTGGCAGAGCTCCAGATACAGCAACAGAAGGGTAGAGTTTAAACATGGTCGTTCGTCGAGCACGGACCTGCGTCGTGCCATGAAATTGTCGAAGGGGCGAGAGAAACTGGCGAATTAGTGAAGAAATGTAGAAATGGCGCCAAGCCGATAAAACGTTTGGAAGGACGAAGAAAGAAAAGGAGGGAATACAGTTCCTGTCCGGACTCTTGTTTGAAGATTACAAGAGCAGAATTGATGAGGAAAAGAAAAGGAGGAATCGGTGGTGTGAGATTGAACGCGGTACACCAGTCGTAGAGTCCCAGGCCGCTCCACCTTACTTCATCGCACCTCCTACCTCTGTTGTAGTTTGTGCTGCTGTAATATGTAGTAATGTCCAGAACTAAGTACCTGATGATGAAGGTAGTAGTGATGATGGTAGTTTTGATGGTGATGGTAGCGATAATAATAATGGCAGTTATGAGTTAAATGTATTTATAATTTTGCATATTGTATGTATAATGTTGTTGTTGATGCTGATGATGATATGATTATCAGAATGATGATGGTGATGTTGATGCCGGTGGTGTCAGTGGCAACGATGAGAATGGAAGTGTAGAGTAGGTTGGTACTGCTTTTTATTTTTTTTATAATTATCAATAGGATTTGTTATCCCAAATATAGCTTAGACGAGAGTACTTTGTAACTACTTTCTCACCAAGGGAAAAACGGAACCGGCAAAGTGGAGTATCCCGAACGACGAGGACTAACTGTACTCGTCTAACTGTCGTCAGGATACATGTCAGCCTGGAAAAAAAAAAAAAAAAAAAAAAAAAAAAAAACAGCTACTGACTATTCTTTCCTAGTACGGTACTTATCTAACCAAATCTGTAATGTATCTATAGTTATTGTACTAATCACTATCGCTGGTAGTTAATTCCATTGTTCCAAGGCGTGTAATTAATTAAAGGGTCCACATATTAGTGTTGCATCTTTTGTTGTCGAGATTCATCACACTATTCTAATTACATTATCATTCACTCTCTGGACAGACAATCATAAATGATGTCGAACTTGTTAAAAAGTAAAATTAAATCGTCTCTGTGTTTACAGTTTATGAGAGAAAACATAATAGCTATATTTATCTCTACATCATCTCACCTGATGAGTCTCTTGCAGCTTGTATTGCTGTAACATAGTGGAGAATGGAAGAAAGAAAAACAGAAAGAAGAATGATAGACAAAGATGTACAGGAGAGAGAGGGAGAGAGAGAGAGAGAGAGAAACAAAATGTTGAAAATGGAAACCGTAACTAAGGAAAAAATGACTAAGAGAAACAAAAGAAAGGGATAGAAAAATGAGGAGATTGGAGGAAAGAGGAATGAAGACATAATGAGAAAGAGGAAATAACAAACGTAAAAGCTGTATAGAAAAAGGATGCTTCACGATAAAAGGAAATTACAAAAGTAAAATAAAAAGGAGATATCAGTGGCAAAGTTTGAATTTGGGACGACTGTAACAGAGCCCCAGGCCGCTACCTTACTTCATCTCGTCTCCTACCTCCTTTTTAAATTGTGATGTTATATTATGGAAGAAGGTGGAATGGGTGAGAAAGGGAGAAGTAAAGAATGAAAAAATGAGAAATGCGGAAGTAAAATAGAGCTGAAGCAATAAGGAAAGCAGATGAGGAAAAAAAAACACAAAAAGGAGGTTGATAGTGAAATATAGAAGGGAGTCTGGTTAACCTCTGTACACGCACAATAGTCCCAGGCCGCTCCACCTTATTACAAGTTGTCTCCTGCCTGTCTTGTAGCTTGTGATGCCGTAATATTGTGGTGGCTTTGATCTAATGTAGCTGACGGTGTTGATAATAAAAGTGATGATGATGCTACTGTTGTAGATGGTGACAGTGTGGTGGTTGTGATGATCATCACAGTGATGAAGGTTTTTAAAATCATGATATATATGACAATGATAATGATAATGACAGAGACGGCGATGGTTATGGTGGTGGTGATGATTGTAGCATACAGTATGTTAATACTGATCATAATATCCTTATTTCATCTCCTCTCACGCCTCTTGGTGCTTGTTATGCTGAAATGTAATAAAAAATGAAAAATCCAAGGAAGAGGAGGACGAAAGGTGAAGAAGGGAAAATAAAAGAATAATAATAAGAACTGAGACATGCAGAGGGGAAAAAAGCCAAACATTTAAACAATGATGATGAATGAGAAATGGAAAGGAAAACGTAGCAGAAAAGAGTAAATGAAATTAGTAAGTAAAGGAGAATAAGGAGTAAGGAAGAACAGAAAATGAAAGAGAAGAAACCCAACACGACGAAACAAAACACAGTAAGACACATAAGGAGTATAAACGCTGATACTAGGAAAGAGAAGGAACTATGAAGGGAAAAAAGGAAATACAAAAAGGATCCGATACCTTTATTACTGAGTGGAACTCAAGACGCCTGTGTTGAAATCTCAGGCCGCTCCACCTTACATCACCTTGGCTGCTACGTCTCCTGCAGTTTTATCGCTGTGATATAGTGAAGAAAAAAAGGACAACGAAAAAAAGGAAAGAAGAAATGAAGAGGAGAAAGACAGAAAAATTAAGAAGAAAAAGAAAGGAGGGAATATAAATATGGATACTGGGAAAGAAAAGATGAGGCTAAGAAGGAGAACAATGAAACGAACTGTAATTTGTGATGCACCGTAATTCAGTGGTGGTTTAATGTAATGTGTCTTGTGCTGGAGGTGTTACAAGTACGATAATGATGACGGTGGTGATGTTAATGTTGGTGGTGATGAATTCGGTTGATTTTGATTTTAATGACTGAAATTATTCGGATAATTATAATGATGATCATGGTGAAAGTGGTGGTTAATGTGGTAGGCTAGTGGTGTAGTGGTCATGGTAATTATGATGTGCAAAACTTTAGTACCGATGATAACATCATTTCATCTCACCTCTTACCTCTCTTAAAGCCGGTGATACTGCAGTAGGCCTACCGGTGTATTAGAGAAAGGGACTAAGAAGATTATTGTTGTTGTTAAACCTATGTCTGGCCGAACAGACTCATCAGCCACATGCAGACAAGAACAGGGAATAATAATAAACCTGCAAAAAATATAGAAACATGAAATAACACGATTGGAAGGAATAGAAGGAGAATGAGTAATATATAAGCAAGAATGGGAGACATAAACGTAAAGTAAAAAGAACGAGTGGATAACAAATGATGGAAAGAGGAAGGAAAATAATGCAAGAAATGTTAAAGAAAAAAAAAATGAAAGGACAGAAGAAATGCGAACAAGAAACAGGGTATAATAAGAGAAAAAGACAACGTGAAAGAAACAGGAAAAAGAAAAGGAGGCATCTGCATAAACAAGGTCGAACTCCAGACACCTTCACTTCTGTCCCAGGTGGCTCCACCCTACGTCACCTTGGCTCCTACTTATGCTGCTTTCTTGCTGTAATATAATGAACAAAGACAATAGGAAGGGATAAGGAAACTGAGTGAGCAAAAACAAATGATATATGAGAAGGAGAGAAAGGAAACGAAACAATGAACGAAAAGGAGAAAGAGAAAGAAAGAAAAGAAATGAATGGATAAACAAGAAAGTGAGAAACAAATTAAACACGAGGAAAAACAGACGAGACAGATGCAAAATGTGAAATGTAGGACAAGGATGGAAAGTAATGTGGTAATAAATATTAAGAGGTGTAAATGGTAGCTACAGGTGTTATCTGAGTACACCTAAGCCGACTCTGCTCTTTCTTTACCCCTGCACAATTGTTGACTCTATACAGGGGTTTTATCCGCCCCTGTGTGGAGTACAACTCTCATGTGTGGGGAGGCTCCCCACATACAGCTCTTCTCAATAGGGTGGAGTCAAAGGCTTTTCGTCTCATTAACTCTCCTCCTCTTACTGACTCCCTTCAACCTCTGTCTCTTCGCCGCACTGTTGCATCTTTATCTCTTTTCTATCGCTGCTTTAATGGTCACTGCTCCTCTGAACTGTCTGCTTGCATTCCTCCACCTCTACGACGGGCGCGTAGCACCCGTCTGGCAGCAAACTCTCATCCCTTTTCTGTCCAACTCTCTAATGCAAGAGTTTACCGTTACTCCCAGTCTTTCATTTATGCAACAGGTCAGCCCTGGAACTGTCTCCCTCTGTCTGTATTTCCTGCTGCCTATGATCTCCAGTCTTTCAAACGCAGTGTGTCCAGGCATCTCAAAATGATCGGATCTTGAATTTGGCTCTCTATTGTATTTTGTTTTTCTCTTAGAGGGAACTGTTACTGCGGGCTCATAGCCTTTGGTTCCTTCTTCCTCGCATTAAAAAAAAAAAAAAAAAAAAAAAATGTAGCAGTGTACCAGGCCGCTCCACCTTGCTTCATCTCGCCTTCTACCTCTTGTACCTTGTGATGCTGTAATATCGACGAGAGAGACCGGGAAAATAAATAAAGAGGAAAGAAATGTAAAAATTAATGACGAAAGAAAGTAAAGGAGCAAAATAAACATGACAAGAGGTAAGAAGAATGAAATCAAGAAGAAAATAACAAAAGTACAGACCTGAAAAATAAAAGACAGAGATTGATATAGGACAAATGAAAAGAAAAAAGTAAAACAGGATGTGTAAAGGTATGATGTGGAAGTGTAGACAGGTACAGTAGTGTAGGGCCGCTCTACCTATCTCCATATTGCCTCCTGCCTTCCTCGGTGTTTATGTTTTAATGCTCTGCCCATATTCACTTGGCCTAAAATTACCATCTCTCCATCTTGACTGCTGAGCTATTATAGGAGATAAAGACTAGAATATGGTGCAATACTCTGTCTACTTAAACATGGCACAAAATTGACATTTCTCAATCTTGGATGCAGATCTAGAACAAGAGTAACACTGAATATCTTGCTGTATTTTGTTTAATTTCACATAACCTAAAATTACCAGCTTTCCATCGTTAATGTTGAGGTGTAACAAAGAAAATTACAATATGGTCCTAGTCATGAAGAAGTGCTACTGAAAGGATGTAGAGCAGTAGTAGTGTTAATGTACCATTCAGCTACGGGAAATTCACTGAAAAATGAAAACATTTGCAGCGTTAAGGTGGAGGAACTGTAGTGGTGGACTAAATCTAATGTAGCTAACGGTGATGGTGGTGATTATAATGTAGGTTATTTTTTTTATGATAATAAATAAATGGAAAATGATGTTGATGACAATCACAGTGAATAATGATGGTAGTTGTAATGATACTGATGATGATGGCAATTGGTTTGGATGAAAATAATAAAGGTATGAATAATTATGATGATGATGATGATGATGATGATGATGATGACTTAATGAATCTTAATGATGATGAAGACTGTGTTAGTGGTAAAGGTGGGGATGGAGAACAAAAAGGAAAAGTTCTATGAACGAAGAAAAGATGGGAGAAATAAAACAGGAAATGAGAAAGCTGGACCAATAAAGGAGCATCCCAGTGAGTCGAGTCGAACTTCAGACACCTATATTTGAGTGTCAGGCCGTTCCACCCTACATCAAGTTGGCTCCTGCTTCTCTGGCTGCGGTATACAGTAATGAAAGAAAGAACAGAGGTAAAGAAAAGCAAGAAGAAAGGATAAAGAAGGGTAGAAGAAAACAAAAAGAAAATGAAAATTAAAAGGAAAGGAGAAAAGGGAAAGGAAATAACAAACAAAACGAAGAATGGGAAAGAATAAAGGAATCAGAAAGAAAGAAGATGAGGACGAAAAAGCAACAAAACATGAAATAAAGGAAACGGAAAGAAAGGTCAAGAGAAAGAAAGAAAATGAAATATAAACTGTAAAGTTACATTTGTGGTGGAGTTCCAGGCCACTCCACCTTACTTCATCTTGCCTCTTACCTCTCGTGTTGCGTATGGTGTTAATGGAGAAAGCAAAGACGAAAGAAAACAAATGATGAAGAAGAATAGATAGCAAGGGAAAAAAGTGAGGAGACAGAAACGTAAAAGAGCAATATATGGGTAATGGAAGCAGCATACCCCCCCCTTACACACACACACACACACACACACACACACACACACACACACACAAAGGAATATAGATATGAAAGAAAAAGGAAAGAGTATGAACAGTGGAATGAAAAGAATAACTGAGAGATATGAATGAAAGAGAGAAAGAAGAAACACACACACAGAAAAAGAAAAAGGAGGTAAAGGAGAAGAAGAGGGATATAAAGAAAAGGAGGACACATGCAAAGACAGGGTGAAGGTGTGAACTCAGTCCAGGTGTAGTAGAGTCCCAGGCCGCTGAACCTCACTTCATCTCGCCTCCTAGCTTGTGATCTTGTAGCTTGTGATGCTGTAATATAGTGGTAGCTGAATTGTAACCAGTGGTCGTAATTATGGTATTGATGACGATGGTGATGGTGATGACGATGATGGTGATGCTGGTTTCAGCTGACGAGTATAATATTAATTGTATGGATGATGGTGATGATAAGTATGATGATAATGATGGTGATGGTAGTGATGATCAAGATATTCAGTAGGTTATCATATTGTAATGATGAAAATGATGATGTTAACGGTGATATAGGCACTGACGAGTATAATGTTAACTGTTTGACTAATGATGATGACAGTGATGATAATGATGGTGATTTGCAGAAGACTACTATGATGTTGATGAATATGATGATGACGCTTATATAGGTTACAGTTGATGAGCAGATGAAAAACTAATAATAAAGGGTCAAGAAAAAGGTCAGATATTGGGAAACCTGAGAGATGGAACACAGAGAAGAATAAAAAATGCAACGGGAAAAAGAAAGAGAAAGAAAAAAATGAGTGACAAAAACAGGAGCAATATCTAAACAAGGTGGACCTCAAGACACCTTTGTTAGAATCTCAGACCGCACCGCCTTACATCACAGCTCCTATTTCCTTAGCAGTTTTATCGTTAAGGTATAGTTATGAAAGAAAGAAAAGTAGAAAAGTTTAATAAAAAAAAGAAAGAAACAAAGGGGAGGAAACAAAGGAGGAGAAAGAAAGGGCGGTACAAAAAAACCAAAGAAGGCAGCTAACAACGGAGTCTGAGACTGACAGATGAAAAGCAGGACAAAGATAAAAGAATGGCAAATTAAGGGAGAAAGAAGTCGATTTTAACACTTTAGTTCGACGACGTATTGTTACACCTGCGTCCCTCGAAGCATAGTTGGGTGTCGTTTATGTGTGTGTGTGTGTGTGTGTGTGTGTGTGTGTGTGTGTGTGTGTGTGTGTGTGTGTGTGTGTGTGTGTTTTAACAAGTAATTAAATTCAATATTAGCCAAACAGGTTGATCGGTTGTGTGTAAGCGAGTGAGGAGATCTAGTTTTTGAGAACAACAGGTCAGCAGTGAAGATCTCAGGGCTGGGTCAAACACTGACTCAGCAAAGTCAATTTGGACAGTCTTCATCCAGTTTCGACCAGACATGGGAAGGTTAAGCATTTGGCAAGAATGAAATGTTTAAATTTTGAGAAAAGTAAGTCACAGGTGAATGAGGCAGGGCAATGTCAAAGTTCGACTTGTATTTGCGATTGTCAGCTAAATACCCAATACAAATTGTTCCGATTTTAACGAGTCTTAGACAATGCGGGAAAGTAACTGAAGGAGTAAATTTCTTGTTTTGGGGGACAATAGAACTGTAAAAGGTCAAGGTCACAGGAGAAGGCCAACATATATAATTTGTTCGATTTACAACAAACTTCGTGGAATGTTTGAGGCAAAGGCGTGAAAAAAAGGATTCGATTTTGACCACATACAGTCAAAAGCCAAGGTCCCAGGGAAAGGTCAGTTTTCATGGTCACAGGGAAAAAGTCAAAGACCAAGGTTATACGGCAGAGTTAACACAAACAGTACTGATATTATCTGAATTAAAGTTGTTGGAAGTGTTAAGGATTAGACAACAATGTAGTACAATAATTTTATTTAGATAGCAATCTAGGGAGAGTGAAGGTCATGGGGCCGTATCATATATGGGCCTTAGACAGTTGGTGGTGGCGGGTGTTGCAGGGTTCAAGTGTTCTCCTTATTATATTCTTCACACCCTCAGATGATTTTATGTACAGGTAGCTTTGGAGCAACTTTCCGAGGTGGAGGGGTTAGATAAAGCCTTCATAAAACCATTTTCTACAAGAGTTCTGCAGTGAGATTAAAATATTATCGTCTGGAGACAGAAAGAATGAAAACGATGCCTCATTTGTTGCAAGGGTTAAGGTAACCTATTACTAAAAGGTACAATAGATGGACATAGACAGATAAAAAGGTAAATAGGTAAACAGAGGGCGTGGCAGACAGATAAACATTTATCTCCCGCCTTGGAGCGATAATATTTTTGCCTGCCTCTGTGTGTGAGTGTGTGTGTGTGTGTGTGTGTGTGTGTGTGTGTGTGTGTGTGTGTGTGTGTGTGTATCTGTTCCCAGTATATCTCATTAACGGCTTGAGCTATCAACATGAAACCCCCAGGGCATCGAGATATGGCCAAAATCTTGGCCGAGTTCGAAAATGGGCACTCGGGGTCAAGGTCAAGCTCACCAAAATGCCTGCCAAAGGTGAAGTATTTTTCGTAATCCGCCTTTAACACCATTACATCTCATAAACAGCTTGAGTTACAAACTCAACACCTTCAGGGTATCAAGATATGGCCAGATTTTGGACTTGGCCAACAGCATATCCTGGCGGACGACTAGCATTCGGCTCGCGAATGTTTTTCTTTCATTAATAGAAGGGTATGACAGCACCAGACAGAACCCCGGCCACTCATTGTCGAGCACCGAATCGATCTATCTCGGTCTTCCTCGACTTCTGCTTACCGACCTTCCATATGGTCTCATACTGTGATTTTTCTCATCATAGTCTTATTTGTTAGCATCCCTTATGATTTCTCTGTACTCTTTACTGTCAATTTTCATATGCTACACACACACACACACACACACACACACACACACACACACACACACACACATGATACAGAACACCTCAGTATTCAGTAACAACCCTACTCCTCCACCGTTTTTACATTCCAGGGTTAGCTGGAATGTAAAAACAGACAGGATGCGTCCACGATAGTGTTAGGTGAACTAAAACGTATAGCGTTAGCTGGAATGTAAAAACAGACAGGATGCGTCCACGATAGTGTTAGGTGAACTAAAACGTATAGCGTTAGCTGGAATGTAATAACAGACAGGATGCGTCCACGATAGTATTAGGTGAACTAAAACGTATAGCGTTAGCTGGAATGTAATAACAGACAGGATGCGTCCACGATAGTGTTAGGTGAACTAAAACGTATAGCGTTAGCTGGAATGTAATAACAGACAGGATGCGTTCACGACAGAGTTACGTGTTTAATACAAATCACTATGAAAAAAATGCTAAGAACTGTGGTAGGCCAACGAGTATTAGGTCAGCGTATAAGCATTTAGTGGTATTCTGGTAGGCATGTGAGACATTCTATGGCCTCCTTCTCTGTGGTTATATTCAGATACCGGAGCATCTCCAGGAGCGGCTCGTTCACACATTCACGTCCAAGGCTTTTCATACACAAGATGGTTCATTCAGCGAAGCTTCATATTATAGTTCACTTTAACTTACAAAATAAGATAAACCAAAGGAAGATAACATAATCGATAACATAAAACGCTGCATAAAACGATTCAGTTGGTGGGTTTGAACGCAGAGAGTGAGTTGCGTGGCAGATCAGCCTTCCCAACCAGCCATGGCAGTGAGAAAGTGGAAAGATGCAAGTAATAGAGTGTAGGAATTATCATTTTCGCTACACAGGAGCTACTTAGCATCGAATTTCGGCTGATGTCAGATGATTATACTCAAGGGAAATCTACGGAATTAGAAATGTTCAAGGCAATCAAGGTTAATGATTCGGCCGAAATAAAAAAAACTTCGTACTTCATTCCAGTCAGAGATCACATCGGTGTGAAAGGACCACAATTCATTGCTTCATCTCTAGATCCATCCCGTCCATGTAACTTCATCTTGCATCATCCCCCCCTCCCCCCAACACTCATATGGTACAGAATGCCTCAGTAATAACCCTACTTCTCCACCCAACATTACACTTCACAAACACATACCCAGTAAGTTACAAAAACACACAGCCACCACATCTATGGAAAACCTGCCGCCAAACTACCGTACATCTTTCCTGAACCACCATCAGACATCCACCCCTCAGATCCTACCCTACCCAGAGAGACACCAGGGCACTTAGACAGACTACGATGTGGCCCTCACCCTTCCCTGCTACAATACCAACCCAACATACAACTGACAAACAATCCACTATGCCCACACCGCAATGCAGCCACCCACACCACAACACACTAACCTCATGCACCTGTCACAACACAAATCATCCTTCAACAAAAACCCACCGCACCCTCTCCCACCCTGCCAGATATTGGTGTGTGGTGATTATTTGTTTGAAATAATTCACTCGTGGGGGCATCGTCATTTTTAGTTTTATCTCAGTAAATACAAGATAATGACATTCTCGTACTCTGTGTGTTGGGAGCTGGGTTACTAACAAGGAAAACACCTATGCATTCTCACACACTGTGCCACGCTACCTTCGCTTTTACACATCCAGGTCCCTGTTTCATTTCCAGGTGCCAACAGGCTGGGGTAAAAACACCCTACCAGTGGTCGGCCCGGGTGTCGAACCCGCGACTTCAAGTGTACTGACACAATGATCGCCTTCAGTAATGTAGGCCAGAGTTGTGACAACATTCTTTACGTCAAAGAAGCTGAATAGGTTGTACGCTAGTTGACCAGGAGTACCAAGGGTTTGGCTAACACAAAAATTCCATTGTCTTGAATAAAGTTGCTAGTATCACTGCAATATTTGACAACAGCATTGCTTACGTTGAATCTGTTCATGTCATAGTTGTGTTCAATGATCCTTTTGTTTATAGCCTTAATCATGTCACCAGTCCATGCAAGGAACACTGTACAACCCAGCCCTCCGTCTATTTACGTGTCTTTTTCACCAGGCTACTTGACGCCATCCACGTCCATATGGCCCAGTCATGTCAGTCCCCGTTCATTCACACCAGGTTTACTCACATTCTTTACATCCATTCAGGTCGACTCCACGCCATTCAGTTCAATATAGAGATTTCAATTTATTGTAAGAACAATCGGAAAAAATTAAATTTATATTCATATTCGTGTCAGTTCAAGATTATCTAGGATATTTTAAAACCATTTACGCCACTCAAGTCCATATACTTCTTCATTTCATTAGTATCACTTCAGTCAATTCAAGTCATTTTAATTTATTCAGTCCACTTGCGTCCATTTAGATAATCTCAGTTCCTTAATATCAGTTCATTTCATTCATATCATTTCAGTCTATTCAGGCCACTTCAGTTCATTGAGGACCATCACACACACTGCCTCACCGGCCACCACCATCTCAGCCCACTGCCTTCACTCACTTCTCGCCCTTTGATTGTCACGGGAAGAGGCAGAGATGCTGGTGGATGATGGGGCAGGGTGGCAGTAGTGGTGGGTGATATGGCTGTGGAGATAACATTGTGATGCTTATGTGGAAGTAACAATGATTTATCAATGAAATGTGGTGAGCGAATTGGTAGGGTATTATTGTTTGTGAGGTATGGTGCTCTGTATCGAGAACAACGATTGTATAGTACATTTGTTTTTGTACCCATCACAGTCGCTGCCAGTGGTTTTTTTATTATGTTGAAGGTCTGCCTGTTGCGATATTGCAGTGCACGTGGTGAGTGTGTGGTGATATTGTGGTGCATGTGGTGAGTGTGGTGATATTGTGGTCCACATGGTGAGTGTTTGGTGTTTTGTGGTGTGCTGGTGTGCATTGCAGTGTAAGTTGTATTTATTGTTGGTACTGTAGCAGTGAAGGGTGGTGGCCGAATCACAGTCTGGCTGGGTGTACTCGTGTCTCTCAGGGTAGGGAATATTCTGAGGGGAGTCTATCTACTGGTGGTTCTTGAAGGATGCTGTTTGGCTGTAGGGTTTGGATGGCTGTGGTGGCCAGGGCTGGGGTCAATTCATTTTTGTCATTTCAGTTCAATTCCAGTTCAAAATAAAATTTGAATTAATCAGTTCCAATTTAATTCATTTCATTCGTAAAAAAAAAAAAGAAATCTTCAATTCAATTCAGGTCAATTCATTATGGTCTATATTTCAATCAATTAAAATGATTTCAATTCAAAATCAGTTTTAATCTACCCAGTAACAGTAATCTAACGGGTACTTCATTTGATATACTTTTAACTTTTTTGTGACAGCAAACTGTATATTTTACTGTTTATTTGAGTATATTGTAAGTTAATTATTGTGCAATCATGAATTCGCATAATACAGGATAAAAAAATTATTTTATCAATTCAGTCATCAGTTCATATCAGTTCATTGATATCAAGTCCAATTCAATTAAATTAATTTTATTTTTTTATTTTTCTCAATTCCAGTTCAATTCATAATTGACCCTAAGCCCTGGCGGTGGGTGTGTCTTTATATTTGTGAATTACAGCGGTCAGAGACCAGTCACAGGTCAGCAAGTCCCACCCAGACGGTCATAGACCAGTCACAGGTCAGCAAGTCCCACTCAAACGGTCATAGACCAGTCACAGGTCAGCAAGTCCCACCCAGACGGTCATAGACCAGTCACAGGTCAGCAAGTGCCACTCTGGCACCAAAATTTAATACAACGGAAGGTATATTTAAGCGTCTAATTCTGCAACAATTTTATTAATAAATTAGAAACTGTGAGGATTCGAACCAGCGCTGGTAAGTACGTGGATACAGCAGCTTACCGACTGAGCTATCCAGCCACCCCAAATTTAATACAACAGAAGGTGAATTTAAGCGTCTAATTCCACAAGATTTTTATTAATAAAGTAAAGCAACTACAAGTCTGCGATCTAGTCCAGCGTCTATTAATTTGTAGTCTCGCACCTCACCCATCATATCACCGGCCTGGTGTGAATAGAAGAAATACATTCTCAGAATTATATATCAACATTTTTACACTTGCTGTTTACATATTATTAGTGTAGTATCATGGACATTTACCCAATAAAATGCCAGCGTCTCTGTGCAGCAAGGTCTACTAAATGAAGGCAACTTGAGAATAAAGGAATGGTTGTTTTGACTCAGAGTGATATGCCCGTGAATGAAAAGACATGAAATGAGGGAAGAATTTTATTAACTAGGATGCTGTGCGAGAAATGAGAGGGAAGGGGAAGAATGGAGAACACTGGTTAACTTTTGGAACACAGGAAATAAAAAGCAGTATAATCTAACCATTGCATTGCGTTGCAGTTCATTCCCCGCGCCTTGCCATCACTGAGAAACATGAGAGATGAAAATGTCACCGTACTTAGTACAGACAATAATTGTGAGAATAACTAACAATATCAAGCAACTGGAGTGACATTCACAAGAAATACAGTGATGAGCCTGACTGCCATATTGTCAAAATACTCCGTTCGCCTTTCCTGCCTCCCATTCACCGGTGTAATCATACACGCTTGTATGTGACCTAGTGGACTGAGGTGCTAAGCATCTTAAATGATAAGATCGGAAAGAAAATAAGAGAAAGAAATGAACATATAAAACGAAAAATTAACAAACCACTGGTTCTTTTATAGTTTAAATACAGAATAAAACACTTCCGCAAAAATACATAAATATATAAATAATGCACAAAAACATAACTCATCAATCGTAAGTAAAACCCCCCCAGAACACTAAGCTGACCAGACTAGAGTCCTGTACTGCATAGGGCTGGTAAAGGAAGGTGTACAACGACGACAAAGGACAGGTCAGACACCGACAACGGAACAAAGAGTAATGAACATCTGAAGCCGAAAAGAAACCCTGTCAATCCACTAAATATTGTTTGCAAGATTTAATTCTGGATTAAGCTTTTGTGTTAACAGTTTTCCTTCCAAAAAACTGCATCTCCATGACTCCAAAACCTACGGTACCAGTATTTTGAAAATCATTCTCTGTGAAAGAGTGATAATTGTTCAGTCAGAAAAAAGGGCAAAAAAGAATAAAAGAAAAAGCGAAAATGAATTTCGGAAGAAAGTAAAGGTTCAAGACCGAAGTGTCTAAGATAAATGGCGAAAAGAAATACAGAATGAAATAAGAAAATGAGAAATTAAAAGGGGGAAATTCAAAACCAACGATAGAAAAGAAGAAAAAAAATAGGAGGATGAATGAAAACAAACACTTAAAACAGGATGTGTAAAGGTACGATGTGGAAGTGTAGACAGGTATAGTAGTGCCAGGCCGCTCTACGTATCTCCATATCGCCTCCTGCCTCCCTGCAGGTGTTTATAATGCGTTAATACCCTACCCATTTTAACTTGGCCTAAAACTGCCATCACTCCACCTTGATCTTTGAGCTATAACAAGTGATAAAGACCAGAATACTGTGTAATATTCTGTTCACTTAAACATGGCGCAAAATTGCCATCTCTCAAGTCTGGATACAGAGGTAGAACAAGAGATTAACACTGGATGTCTTGCCATATTCTCTCCAGTTTAACATAACCTAAATTTACCAGGTCTCCAACGTTAATGCTTAGCTGTAACAAAAGACTCTATAATATGGTCCTGGTCATCAACAAGTGCTACTGAAAGGATGTAGAACCGTAGTAGGCTTACCCTACAATTCACGTACGGGAAATTCACTGCAAAATGACGAAACCCTTTCCCATGTTGAGGTGGACGAACTGTAGATGTGGCCTAGATCTAATGTAGCTAATGGTCATGGTGGGGGTGATGATGTAGGTTATTTTTGTCGATAAAACAATAAGTGAGTGGATAATGATGATAATAATGTCTGTGTAAGTAATGATGACAGTGGTAGTTATAATGATAGTGAAGATGATGAAGGTTGGTTCCGATGATAATGATAGCAGTTTGGATAATGGAGATGATGATGATGACGCTGATGAATATTGCATGAATACTAATGCTACTGTGCAGGTTTGGGTGATGGTAATGGAGGATAGTAATGATGATATTATCCTTACCTCATCACACCTGATGATGGAAAATAATGGTGAAGGGAAGAGAAAAACAGTGACAGGATAAAAACGATAACATGATGAAAAGGAAACAGAAAGGAGAAAGAAAGAAAGGAGGAAAAGGAAAAACTATGAATGAAAATATAATAAAAACAAAAGTAAAAGAAGTTAAAGGAAAAAAATATATAGTGTAAAAAAAAAGAATTAGAAGTAATTAAGAACTGAACTCGGTACACCTGTAGTAAAGTCCCAGGCCGCTCCACCTTACTCTGTCTCGCCTCTTACCCTAATGCAGCTTAGCATGTAATGTAGTGGACAAAGGAAATGGTAAAGAAGGAAACAACAACAACAATAATAATAATAATAATAATAATAATAAAGATATAGATAATGGTGATAATGATGAATGTGATGATGAGGATGAGGATCATAATAATAATAAAATATTTGCTTAAAAAACACAAAAAGGGACATAGTGGTAGTGTTGGCGAGTGATGATGTGAGCTGGTGTTGATGATGACCATCATCATCATGATAATAATACAAAAACGAGATGATAAACAACAGGTGCCTCTCCGTGCCTGGGTTGCTTAGACCCAGGCCGATAGACTCTGACCAGTCTCATGTCCTCCTTATTTTTATTTTTTTTTAATTTTTTTTTTTTTTTTAACAACAGAGGATTTTATGCAGGTTACGGTAGACTTTTGTACCTGGAAGGGTTGGGCATCGTCTACACTAACACCTGCTCTACCAGGGGGATCTTACCTGAATAAAATCCTATGATGGTGCCAAGAACAACACACGTATTACGTCATCACAGTGAGGTGGTTGATCTAGATTTAGATTTAATGTACCTATGGCTTAGATCTGTGCACTGAGAGAGAGAGAGAGAGAGAGAGAGAGAGAGAGAGAGAGAGAGAGAGAGAGAGAGAGAGAGAGAGATACAGCAGACAGACAGACAGACAGACAGACAGACGAAGTAAGTGAGCAGGATCTAGAAATATCAAAAAGGAAATCAAAGTTTTGCTGAAGGTTGTCTCATCAGAGTGACAAGTAAACATGGGTCGCATTTTCAGACACCATCATCATCATCATCATGTTCACAGCCATCCTTACACTGTCCCACTGAAACATGGATTGGCAGAGCTCCAAACACAGCAACAGAAGGGTAGAGTTTAAACATGGTCGTTCGTCGAGCACGGACCTGCGTCGTGCCATGAAATTGTCGAAGAGGCGAGAGAAACTGGCGAATTAGTGAAGAAATGTAGAAATAGTGCCAAGATGAAAAATCTATCGGAAGGAAAATGAAAGAAACGGAGATAATACAGTAGCTGTCCAGACTCTTGTGTGGAGATTACGAGAAAAGAAATGATAAGGAAAAGAAAAGGAGGACAAAGTGTTGGCGGGACTGAACGCGGTAAACCAGTAGAAGAGTCCCAGGCCGCTCCACCTTGCTTCTTCTCACCTCCTACCTCTCTTGTAGTTTGTGATGCTTTAATATGTAGTAATGTCCAGATCTAAGTAGCTGATGATTTTAGCAGTGATGATGATGATGATGGTAGTGTTGGTGGTAACGGTAGCGATAATAATGATGTCAGTTATGAGCTAACTTTATAGAAAGTTTTGTATGTTGCATGGGTAATGTTGTTGTTGGTGATGATGATATGATTATCAGAATGATGATGATGTTGATGGCAGTAGTGGTAATGGCAATAAAGACAACTGTAGTGTAGATCATGTTGGTGGTGGTTTTTAGTTGAATTATCAACAACATTTGTTATTCCAAAATACAGCTTAGACGAGAATAGTTTGTGATGTTTTTCTCATCCAGGGAAGAACGCAGTCGGCAAAGTGGAGTACCGCGAAAGACGAGGCGGACTGTACTCGTCTCACTGTCGTCAGGATACACGTCAGCCTGGAAATAAACATAATTAGTTATTGACTATACTCTCCTAGTATTTACCTATCCAGGTTTGTAATGTATCTGTAGGTGTTGCATCAATCACCATTGCTGGTTGTTTATTTCATTATTACACGACGCGGATAATTAATTAGATGGGTCATACATTAGTGTTGCATCTCTTGCATTTGTGATTCATCCCGCTATTCACGTCACAATATCATTCACTATTTTGAACAAACTATAATAACTAATGTCGAACTTGTTTATTAAGTAGAATTAAATCATGTCGGAGTTGACGCTTTATGAGAGAAAATACATTAACTTTATTTATCGTGGCATCATCTCGCCTAATGAGTCTCTTGCAGCTTGTATTGCTGTAACAAAGCGGAGAGTGGAAGAAAGACAAAGACAAAGATGTACAGGAAATGGAGAGAGAGAGAGAGAGGCAATAAACTGAGCTAAACATGGAAGATGAGAACTATTAAGAGAAAGGAAAATGAGGGAACAAAATGGAGGATACAGGAAGAAAGAGGTATGGAGAGATGATGAGAAAAAGAAAACGACAAACATTAATGATTTATAGAAAAAATGAAACTTCACAATAGAATTAAACTACTAAAAAAAAAAAGGGAGGGGGGGGGGGACAGACATCAGTGGCAAAGGCTGAACTTGGGACAACTACAGTAGAGTCCCTGGCCGCTCCACTACTCATCTCGCCTCCTACCTCTTCTTTTATATTGAGATGTTGCTATATTATGGAAAAAGGAAGAAAGGATGAGAGAGGGAGAGGTAAAGAATGGAAAAATGAGATATGAGGAAGGAAAATAGAGAGCTAAAAAGATAAGGAAAGCAGATGAGGAGAGAGAAACACAAAACGGAGGATAGACGTGAAACATAGATGGGAGGCCGGTTAAACTCTGTACACATACCTTAGTCCCAGTGCGCTCCACCTTACTCCATCTTGTCTCCTGCCTCTCCTGTAGCTTGTGATGCCGTAATACAGTGGTGGCTCTGGTCTATGTAACTAACGGTGATGGTGATAATACTGATGATAATGTTACTGCTGTAGATGGTGACGGTGTGGTGGTTATGATGATGGTCATGGTGTTGTAGCTTTTTTATGGTAATATGACGATGGCGATGGTGGTGGTGCTTTTGGTGGGGATGTACAGTAAGTTAATGATGATGATAAAAAACTTTACTTTGTCTCAGCTCTTACACCTCGTGTAGCTTGTTATGCTGTAATGTAATGAAAATGACAACAGTTAGGAAAAGCAAGAAGGAAATATGAAGATGGATGAAAATAAAAATAATAAGAAATTACACATGAAAGGGTCAAGAAGAATAGGCCTGTAATATAATGACAGTGCATGAGAGAAGGAAAAGAAAATGCATAGCAGAAAAAAAGGATTAAAAAACATTAGTAAAGAAAATGAATATGAGGTAATCAAGAACAGAGAATAAAAAAGGAGGAAAAAGAAGACACAACGAAAGAACACATACTAAAGCATTTAATGAGAATAAACGCCAATTTATAGAATGAGTAAGAACGAAAAAGGATATGAAAAATACAAAAGAACCTTATTTTACTCTGGGCAGAACTCCAGACACCTTTGTTGGAATCTCAGGCCGCTCTACCTTACATCACCTTGGCTCCCACTTCTCTTGTAGACTTATCGCTGTGATATAGTGAAGAAGGAAAAGACAACGAAAGAAAAACAGAAAGATGACAAGAAAGAAAAGAGACAAGAAATGGAGAGTATAACGACAAAGAAATTATGGCCAAAAAGAAAGGAAGGATTCCAAAGATGGATATGGAGAAGGAAAGGATGAAGATATGGAGGAGAAAACTGAAACGAACTGTAATTTGTGATGTTATAATACAGTGGTGGCTTTGATGTGGTTGATCTGGTTTTGGTGTGGCTTCGATCTATGTATTGACAGAGAGAGAGAGAGAGAGAGAGAGAGAGAGAGAGAGAGAGAGAGAGAAGTAGGATCCAGAAATATCATAATGGAAATCAAAGTATTACTGAAGGTTGTCTCATCAGAATGACAAGTAAGCACTTCCGGTCATCATCATCATCATCATCATCAGCGTCATGTTCACAACCATCCTTACACTGTCCCCCTAAAACATGGATTGGCAGAGCTCCAAACACAGCAACAGAAGAGTAGAGTTTAAACATGGTCGTTCGTCGAGCACGGACCTGCGTCGTGCCATGAAATTGTCGAAGGAGCGAGAGAAACTGGTGAATTAGTGAAGAAATATAGAAATAGTGCCAAGATGAAAAATCTATTGGAAGGAAAATGAAGGAAACGGAGGAAATACAGTAGCTGTCCAGACTCTTGTGTGGAGATTACGAGAAAAGAAATGATAAGGAAAAGAAAAGAAGGACAAAGTGTTGGCGGGACTGAACGCGGTACACCAGTAGTAGAGTCCCAGGCCGCTCCACCTTACTTCATCTCACCTCCTACCTCTCTTGTAGTTTGTGATGCTGTAATAATTATGTAGTAATGTCCAGATCTAAGTAGCTGATGAGGATGGTAGTAGTGATGATGATGATGATGGTAATGACAGTAGAGATAATAATGACGGCAGTTATGAGTTAAATTTATTGGAAATATTATATGTTGTATCTATAATGGAGTTGTTGATGGTGATATGATTCTCAGAATGATGATGGTGATTTGATGGTGGTGGTGGTTGTGGCAGTGATGAGGGTTGCAGAGTAAGTTGATAGTGGGTTTTTTTTTTTCTTTCTTTTTTAAATATCAACATTTTGTCCCAAGTACCAGCTTAGACGAGAGTATTTTGTGATGGTTACCTCATCATCCAGGAAAAAAACGGAGCCGGCAAAGTACTGTAGAGTACCGTGCGAAGACGAGGCTTGGACTGTTACTCGTCTCACTGTCGTCAGGATATCACGTCTGCCTGGAAATAAACTCAGTTAGTTTACTGACTACGTTCTCCTAGTAATGTATCATACTAAAGTTTGTAATGTATCTATAGTTATTGTACTAATCACTGTTGCTTGTAATTTATTGCATTGTTATCCGATGCGTATAATTAAGTAAATGGTCCATGAGTTAGTGTTGCATCTCTTGCATTAGAGATTCACTTTACTATACTGAACAAACTTTTATAGCTATGTCAAACTAATTTAAAACTAAAATTAAATTGTCTCTATGTTGACGCTTCATGAGAAAAAACACTACCTTTATTTATTGTTACATCATCTTCCTCTTCTGAGAAGTCTCGCAGCTTGTTATGCTGTAACATACTGGAGAATGGAAGAAAAAAGGAAAAACTGAAATAATAAGGATAGACAATGATGCACAGGAAATGAAGCGAGAGAGAGAGAGAGAGAGAGAGAGAGAGGGAGGGTCTGTTGAAAAATGGGGAACGAAACTAAAAGAAAAATGACTAAGATAAAAGAGAAAGAAAGGGGAAAGAAGAAGGAAGGAGATGGGAGGGAGAGAAAGAATGAAGAGATAATAAGAAAAGGGAAACGACAAACATAAAAGACATACTCGTATAGAAAAGTGCAGCGTCACGATAAAATTAAATTGCTAAAAAAAAAAAAAAATGGGTAGATGTCGGTGGCAGTGTTTGAACTTGGTTGTTCCAGGCCGCTTTCTTGCTTCATCTCGCATCCTACCTCTTCTGTAAATTGTGATCTTTTATATTAGTATCGAAAGGGGGAAAAGGAGAGAAAGGGAGATGGAAAGAATGGGAAAATGAAAAATGGGGAAACAAAAGAGAAAAACTAAAGAGATAGAGAAAGCAACAGCAGGAGAAAGAATCTAAGACAAGTGAGACGGCAAGTGAGATTTATGGAAGAGGGAGGAGGCTGGTTTAACCCTGTACACATACTCCTAGTACCCAGGCCACTCCACCTTTACTCCATCATGTCTCCTGCCTTCCTTGTAGCTTGTGATGCCGTAATATAAGCGGGTGGCTTTGATCTAATGTAGCTGACAGTGTTGGTGATAATAGTGATGATGCTGACTGCTTGTAGATGGTGATGGTGTGGTGGTTGTGGTGATGGTCATGATGATGGTAGGTTTTAAAATCATGTATACAGTATACAGTATATATATATATATATATATATATATATATATATATATATATATATATATATATATATATATATATATATATATATATATATACTGAGCCACCTATATATATATATATATATATATATATATATATATATATATATATATATATATATATATACTGAGGCCACCTATATATATATATATATATATATATATATATATATATATATATATATATATATATATATATATATATATGCTGACTGAGCCACCTATATATATATATATATATATATATATATATATATATATATATATAGGTGGCTCAGTCGGTAGAGAGGTGGCCTGCTGACCTACCGGACCCAGGTTCATATCCCGCTGGGACAGGGAACAGAGTTAAGGATTTGAATTTAATAGAATCAGACTTTACTAAGCTACCAGAAAACCCCGCCGACATGTCGTAAAAATAACCCCACTAATACCAGTACACCATTCCTGTATGAGACAGCGCTAGCATATATTCAATATGGACGGTGGGTTTTAGCAGCCGAAGTGGTGACATGTAGAGAGAGGTGTATGAGTATGCAGGAAGACTACTGAGGCCTTGAAAGCAGGATGATAATGATAATGATAAAGACGGCGAAGATGTTGGTGGTGGTGATTATGATGGTGATGTACAGTAAGATAACATTGATGATAGAATATCCTTAGTTCACCTCACATAAGATCCTAACCTTTGCAGATTTTATGCTGTACTGTAATACAATATGAAAGAACAGCAAAGAACAGGAAGAAGAAGAATGAAGAAGAGAGGAAACAAGTGAAAAAAATAACAGGAAGTGGAGATATACAGAACATAAAGAAAAAATGGTAGAAACTTAAAAGAAAATTAAAATGAATATGAGATGGAAAGGAGAGAAAAAGCACTACAGAAAAGAGGATGAAAAGAAAATAGAAATGGAAAAAAGAGAATATGTAACAAGAAAGAGCGAATAAATAGTAAAAAAGAGTTAAAAAGGAGAAATAAACAAAAGCAAAACATATTAACACACG